>NW_027104388.1:0-15861 GCF_902728285.1 Clytia hemisphaerica | reverse complement strand
TCAATTCTTTCTTGTGTGTATCTATTAGGGAGTTTATGCATTTGTGGTTTGCTGCGATGGGACGGTTAGCTGCTGATTTGTCTAGTCTCGACTGACTAAAATAGTCGGTAAATCAGCTCTCTTACGCATCTTTGATTTTACAGGTCAGAACCACATCTTCGTTTCAATTTAGGTTAGTTTTCATTACTCTCAAGTTCCATTTTTCCGAGTCTCTGGGTCGCCATAATCCTTTAAACTTTTACATCTTAATAAGAATTTATATAAATTCTATTTATTCTTTTGTATTTTCATTTCTATTTTTAAGTTTAGGCGGAAGAACAGCTTGTATAAATTGAAGCATATATGAAAAATATATGTAAAAAAAATTAAAAAAAAGAACTGCGAGCTTTTCCAAATCGTATCAGCCACTCCGCTTTCCCCAATAGTGCAAATACATAAACTCGCTTTTTACTTACTGTGGTACTTTCATGGTAACAATTTCCTCGGCACCATATTGTTTAGAAACCACGGGTGTTTCTTGTTCTAGTCTTTATTAATAGAATTTTCTGAACATCAACGCCTTGGATGTGGCCGGGTAGCTTAGTCGGTAGAGCATTCGCCTTACAATCTAAGGGTTGTGGGTTCGATCCCCGGTCACCGCCAACTCAGCGGATGAGTAGCTTAGATTTGGTAATCTGATCTAGACGGTAAGTTACTGGGAGCTGAGAGTTGTATGGCGCTGCACCTCAGCATTCGATCTCCCAGGTCTAGCGCAAATAGAAAAGGGGATAGACTCCCTCACTCCCGGTTCCGCCGACAGCCACCAGATGAATATACTGGCTTACTTACTTATCAACGCCTTTTGTTCTTGACTCTCCTGGTAAGCGGCAGCACTTCTGCAACAGTAAAATGTTTGTGATCGTTCTTGTAATTGTTACATTTTCAAGAATAACTTGTTCTTCACATTGAAAAAGGATTATATATTTCCAAGAATAACTTGTTCTTCACATTGAAAAAGGATCATATATTTCCAAGAATAACTTGTTCTTGACATTTTAACTTCTATAAGGATCAACGCCTTTTGTTCTCGATGCTCTTGTAAGCGGCAGCACTTCTGCAACAGTAAAATGTTTGTGATTGTTCTTGTAGCATTGTTACATTTTCAAGAATAACTTGTGCTTGACATTTTAACTTCTATAAGGATCAACGCCTTTTGTTCTCGATGCTCTTGTAAGCGGCAGCACTTCTGCAACAGTAAAATGTTTGTGATTGTTCTTGTAGCATTGTTACATTTTCAAGAATAACTTGTTCTTGACATTTCATCTTCTATAAAATGAATAATATGGTATCATTTGAAAATTGATTCAGAAACGAGTGTTGAATCATAGGCCCGTTTACTTCTGACCACACACGGTTTCGACCAAATGTTTGTACTGTCCATTCTCAAAACTGAAATTGACCCCTGATTTAACTTTGCAATGCCAAGAAAATAAAACAGACTTTAAGTGTTTTTCTTTCCCTGGCTACTGCAATGCCATTATTTGTATATTGAAAAATTCGCAGTTTGGCAAGAATCGATGATGAACGTTTTTTTATAAGAACATATAAATCTTTTGAAGCCTTTGCATGTTCTTTTTGAGTGTTTGGCCTAAAAACTTTCTTAAAAGGATCTTAATTCCCTAAAACATTGTGTGCTGTCCATATATAAGTCTAAATATGTTTTTAATATTTTGGTCATCAAAGCCATGTATGCTCTTGTATAGCTTTTAGTTTAGATCTTTTAGAACTTCTACAACGTTCAAAACCCAAGATGTTTCATTCTCAATATTTACAAGTCTTAGTTTGGCTATTGAAAGTAAAAAGACCTAGGATCCGAAAGTTCTTTCTTTTTCTGACACTAGAGACTAGAGTAGAAGACCAATATTTGTAAAACAGAAAATGACTTTTTTAGTGTTCAATCTTTCACCCTTTGCAGCTACCACAAAAGTTAAACGCCAAATAAAACACCCCTGTCTCACAGCCCTACTGAAACTTTTTCAAGGTTAAAAAATCCAGCGGGATAGTTTTGGAGTGCAAATTTTTAAACATTGAATTTCGAATGGAGATGAAATCAAAGTTATTTTCCCAGTGGAGCTGAAATTCCAGGGTATAATTCCACCGGGGACGAAATCTTTGCCAAATTTTACAGTGGGGCTGGGGTCCCAGTGGGTCTGTGACACAGGGGTGTAATAGATGTTATGATTCTGACACTTGCAAGTCCCATCTTCCTTACCAACGTTTTGTAATTTCACGGAAATAAAACAGCTGGGGTCCACAGAAGAGCCGAAAGAGTTTTTATTTCCGTGATCGTACAAAACCGATTTCTGGAAGAACAACTTTTTTGATTCAAGATTTCCAGGCTCATAAATCTCTTGAAAACTGAAGCTTGATAAAAGAATAACTAACAACTGTCAACAATCCTTGAAAAATCAAATGTTCTCTTAAACAATGCAACGTGGTTTAATTTTATTAAGTTTGATCACAGAGGCCTGGAATTGCCTGAAGTTTTATAATCTCAATCAAGGAGCACTTAACGGGAGTCGAGAGTTGTCCATAAGAAGATCAATGAAATTTCAAGACTTTGAGAGACTGCTTACACAATTTTCTAACACTAAAGAAAATAATCTAACGGTCTAACCTCAATTTTATCTGAGGGTGAACAAAATTGTATGAGGTAATCTGAATTAACATAAAAATGGCTCTAATTCAAAAATTAATGCAATACACAGGTTGCAAAATTAAAGTTTGAAGACAAATCACGCTTTCACTCGAAATCTTTATAATCTTTTTACCTTTACATTTATTTCTGATTGGCTCGACTTTATTGACACTAATAAAGTTATCAGCTGTAAGTTGTAAAGCAAGTAACATGGGATTAAAATCACGTGAACTTTTTCGAGTGATCACATGTTATGACTGCATTGATGTAATTTTGCACCCGTGTATTGCCTTAACATTTTTTTCATTGAATAAAGATACCATGTTTAAATTTACTAAACACAAGGTTTTCCAAGATGAATCAAAGTGTGTATAGATTTTTCGTAATAGCTAGCAAGTCAAACACGTGCTAACTGAGCAATCAAGTTTAAAGTATTTCGATACAATTTCATTGATCTTTGAATAAAAGATCCTATGTTTAAATCTACTAAACAAAACTTTTTCAAAGATTAATCAAACCGGGTATATACTTTTGCAAAAGTTTAAACGTCAAACACTTAATGATAAACAAAAAACTTTTTCCCCCGTATTACTTCTTTTAAACGCCCCCTTCATTTAAACACCCCTTCATTTAAACGCCCCCCTAAAAGGAAAATTATTTAACAAACACCCCCTTCGAATGAACGCCCTCTTTATGGGCGGGCGTTTATTCAAAACTTATGACTTAAAAACTTTGATACAAGTTTTGATTATAATTGAAAAGGAAGATTTTAGTCAGAGATTTCAGTTTTGGTGCAATTTTATTCACTGACCCAAAGAAATTTGCACTGAAATCCTTGTATAGAACTAAAACAGAGTAGATTTGCCCTATATATTCGACGTTAGACTCAAACAATTTAATAAACGCCCCCTTCTTCTGAACGCCCCCCCCCTTGAATAAACGCCCCTCCTAAAATCGAAAAATTAAATAAACGCCCAGGGCGTATACGGTATATACTTTTGCAAAAGTTTAAACGTCAAAAACACGCACTAACTAAGCAAACAAGTTTCAATACTTTCCATGCAATTTCATTTATTTCACTTGGTCAAACTATTTTAAAGATTTTCAACAATTTTATTCATACTCCGAATGATTCAAAATTCAGTCGAGCTAAATTTTAAAAACTTCTGGAAATGAATGAAATTGTATTTTTTTGTATAAGAGAAGATATGACTAGAATACTAGGAACGCAACCCAACCTAAAGAGGACGGTCAGGAAGGGCGGTCGGGCGTGGAAAAGATGAGAAGACTTCAGAAGTAGGAGAAGATGACAGGAATATGACAAGAATACTAGGAACGTAATGCGATGTCTTCAATCTTCGAACAAGGCTATAAAGCATAATAGTTGGGATAATATTGAACCGAACATCTCAAAGAATGAATTCTAGAAACACTACACGTACACATACATTTTCATTCATCTTCAGGAAAGCCTTTATGATGAACTATAAAGTAGCGTCCGTCTGAAGATAAATCAAATTGTAAGCATAATGTTGGGCACCACATCAGAAAGACTGAATTCAAGAAATACAATACAACTTAATTCATCTTCAGGAAAGCCTTTATGATGAACTATAAAGTAGCGTCCATCTAAAGATGAATCAAATTGTAAGCATAATGTTGGACACCACAACAGAAAGACTGAATTCAAGAAATACAATACAACTCAATTCATCTTCAGGAAAGCCTTTATGATGAACTATAAAGTAGCGTCCATCTAAAGATGAATCAAATTGTAAGCATAATGTTGAACACCACATCACAATTTAGACTGAATTCGAGAAATGCGATACAACTTAAATCATCTTCTACAGGGACGTCTAAAGATGAATCAAATTGTAAGCATAATGTTGAACACCACATCGCAAAGACTGAATTCAAGAAATACGATACAACTTAATTCATCTTCTACAGGGACGTCTAAAGATGAATCAAATTGTAGTAGGGATCACGTTGAACACTACATCACAAAGACTGAATTCAAGAAGTACGATACAACTTCGTCCACCTTTTTTGTCAAGCCTTTATGATGAACTATAAAGTAGCTTATTGTCCAAAGATGAATTAAATCGTAAGCATAATGTTGAACACTAAATCACAAAGACTGAATTCAAGAAGTACGATACAACTTCGTCCACCTTTTTTGTCAAGCCTTTATGATGAACTATAAAGTAGCATCCATCTAAAGATGAATTAAATCGTAAGCATAATGTTGAACACGACATCACAAAGACTGAATTCAGAGAAACGATAAAATTTCGTTCATCCTTATACACAACCCTTCATGATGAACTTTAAAGTAGCTTATCTAAAGATGAGTTAAATTGTACAGGGAAAATGTTGGACACGACATCGCAAAGACTGAATTCTAGAAATACAATACAATTTTTTCATCGTTTAACAATCACGATTTTAGAATGAACTAAAATCAAGTTTATCCTAAAACTAAGGCTACGCTTGTGTTATTTCAGGAGTCAGAATTATATTGCAAGCGTGCGAGAAATTACGAAATGTAACACGTTTAAAAATTATTTTGCGATCTTTCTGCAACACAATAAAAACATTGCAGAAAAAAATTGCAACTATCCGCAGAGAAAGTCAGTTGAACTGATTTTCTTGTCAGCGCTTGCAATTTCATCTTTTTGATATTACGAAATCGAAGCTTAGGCATTCCAATATCATCTTTCGAATGTTTTAAAATGGCGATTTGAGTTATCTAAAATGCACCACGTGAGACGAAATGACAAATAAACAAAAGCTAGTTGTCGGATAAGAACTACTTCGGATATCGTTGGAAGTGATCCATATACAAATGCATTCGTTTGGTGGTCTCTCCAAGATAGATTGTAGATAGCGTGGAGCATCTTGATATAAACCCGTCAATGTTTTGTTTTTGTGACATTCAGTGACCATGATTCAGAACTATAGGGGAGGATGTTTTCAACACTGGCTTTAAAAACTTATAGCTTTTTTTGCAGCTCATGACCTCTTTATTGCTAGCAAACTCGTAAAAAAATAATGATCAATTTGGCTAGATGTCCCTTATTGTCAGGAAAGACTGGAGTTCAGTAGAACTAAAATCCAAAATCGTCCGAACATAAATCAAATTGTATCTGTAACAAAATAACCAAGTTTCAAGACTTGACATGCATTTTCATTCATTTTCCTCAATAAAAACCATTTTGAATGTTTACAAACAATTTATTTATTGTCAGGAAAGACTTGATTTCAGTAGAACTAAACACCAAAATCTTCCGAACATAAATCAAATTGTATTTGTAACAAAATTACCAAGTTTCAAGACTTGACATGCATTTTCATTCATTTTCCTCATTAAAAACCATTTTGAAGATTTGCAAACAAATTATTTATTGTCACAAAAGAGTTGAGGTCAGTAGAACTAAACTTCAAAATCTTCCGAACATAAATCAAATTGTTTATGTACCAAAATGGCCAAGTTTCAAGATTTGACATGCATTTTCATTCATTTTCCTAAATAAAAACCATTTTGAAGATTTACAAACAATTTATTCATTGTCACGAAAGACTTGAGTTCAGTTAGAACTGAACTTCAAAATCTTCCGAACATAAATCAAATTGTATTTGTAACAAAATTACCAAGTTTCAAGACTTGACATGCATTTTCATTCATTTTTTTCCTTAATAAAAACCATTTTGAAGATTTACAACAAATTATTTCTTGTCACAAAAGACTTGAGTTCAGTTAGAACTAAACTTCAAAATCTTCCGAACATAAATCAAATTGTATCAGTAACAAAATAACCAACAGCCCAATTACAATGTCATTTGAATTTTCTTCAGATTGCGATTTCAGCCCCGGGGGGGGGGTACTAGGGTTGCGAGCTGACGGGGGGGGGGTGCCGCCCGACTTTCGAACTTTGGACCCTTACCGGGACTAAAAAAGAGAAAACAAAGGAAAATTTTGGGAATTTTACGACCCTTAGCGGGACAAATTTGACCAAATTTTGCTCTTTTAGGGGGTAAAAAGTTGAAATTTTCCTATTTTTACGACCCTTAGTGGGACTGAAATTTGATTTTCTGATTTTTCCGACCCTTAGCGGGACTTTGGAAGTCCAAAAAAGGTACCCTTAAGGGCGGCACATACCGTACCCTCCATTTGCCTAAGTACCCCCCCCCCCCCACCCCCCCCCCCCCCCCCCCCCCCCCCGGATTTCAGCTTACAGAAACATAAGCGAAATCTACCACAAAAAGAATCAAATGATATTGATCGAAAGTTGGAAATAGTTTAAACTCTCTTTGCCATGGAATAGGTACCATGAAGAAAAATTGATTTCTGACCACACAAAACCAGAGGAACCTCAATGCATCTAATGTGACATCCCCGTGGATCTAATAAACTGACTTCTCCAAATTGATAAAAGTTGTCATTCGCCTTTATTGAATACTATCCATTTCATTGGTTGGGCTTTCAGTGTGTGGAACTGGGAAAAGTGTCAAATATAAATTGCTTTTGACTAGCTTACTGGGCTCACTGACAAGTTGAAATGCAATTTAATTTGATTCATCACCGGAAAGATCAGGTCTACAAAAATATAAGCGCAATCGAACTGATCAAGAATCAAATGGTGTTGAATTAAGTTGAATTTAGTCCCAATTCCCTTTATCATAGCATTGGACTTCAGGACACACAAAACAATAGGAACCACCATACAATTCCTTTCCTCGATAGCGTTACCCTTAAGTAGAACACTATTGTGGTAACCTGTCCCAAGATGAATCAAATAGTATTTCAGGTTCTGATATAGATGATGCTGTCGTCCGTTAAGGCCGGCGCAAATGAATCCAACATTTGATCCAACATTATTGTTGGATCAAATTTTGGGTTCGTTTGCGCAAGTCATAAAATTGCAACTTTTTTAAGAAAGTTGATGGAAATCTAGCCTGTACCAGACGACCACGGCTTTTTCCTCGACACCGTGATCAAAAAATAGCGTGTTGGGATAGAGATAGGCTAATGGAAATCATGTTGGATGAAGTTTGATCGCCGTCAAACTTTTCATCCAACATTTTTAATGAGATTGACGTCACTTTTATGTTGGTTTCGATGTTGGATGCTTTTACGTAATCATGTGGATGAAAATGTTTGACGTTTTTGCGCAAATGACTTTTCATGCAACTTTTCGAATTTTTCCACGTGACTTTTCGTCCAACAATGAATTTGAAATGTTGGATTGAATGTTGGATTCATTTGCGCAGGCCTTTAGGGACGACTGTTAGGGACTCCTAAACCATTCCCTTTATTAGAAATCTTGCGTAGGCGATAGGATCATCTAGTTCTGTTATCTGGCACCCGATGTAGAAATTTTCTTCCGACACGCTAAAGCTCTGAAGGTCGGGAAAATTTTCAACATCTGGAAGAAATACATTACGGAATTTCGCCTGACCGCGTAATTTTTTAGAAAAATGGGCCCGAGTGCAATTTGGACAGGGAAGGTGTCATGGCCGACAAATTTGGGTCAGAAAAAACTTCAAAAGCTTTCACGAAATAAATTCAAATACAAAACTTTTTGAGGAAGGAATCATGCAAAATATTATCATTCTTTTCACAAGGAGGGCATGTAGAAATACTCAAACAAGTATTTTTCCTTCTTTAAACTGATCACAGAAGCAAAAACAAAATAGAAATAACATTGTACACAAAAAAGCCTGAAAGAAGAGAAAAGTCATAACCAGCATCTATAATAACACTAAAAGAAAAACTAACGCTATAGAAAATGAATACTAACCCTCAATGAATACTTTTGTGAAGTTTAATAAAGATTTTATCCAAAAAACTTCAGTTCTGGAACACTGAAGTCGGTTTGTCGGTTGTCGGCCGGTGGACAACAGTTATATTTAGAGGACGGTCTAAGATAGAGAACAACATGAAAGTTACTGATAAAAGCCTAAGCCCATAGGAACATACCTGCTTTAGTTTCTTTGGTCTTTGAATGGTATAAAATTTGAGAAAGTGCAGAAAAAATCAGCCATCAAAACAAACAAAAACAAAAGTTATGATTATCAACTTTTCTGTGGTACAAACACATTTTTTGGGTTGGTGCACATACAGAAATTACACTGGATACTAAAACTAATATTCAGGGAGTGATAAATACAGTTAAACTACAAAAAATCCATCAAAAGAAACCAAAAACAACCATAACAGCACACATTTTTTGAAAATTACATCAGCCATGTTGTTTGTAATTTTTGCCGGCATACTCATGACGTGGTAACTAACGACAGTGATTTGACGGTCTTTTTGAGGCGCCAGATCTCAAAAAAATAATTTTTGAGCGTTCAGCACGGCCCCGAAAATGAGGGCTAAACTTATGTCGGCACATCAATGGATGACTACTATTTCTCTCCGATGGTATATTGGCCCGCTCCTTTAGAGCTTTAGCGTGGGCGGCCGCCAATACGCCATCGGAATATCAGATAACTAGTTCTGATAAAGTGACCTGAAATAATAAGGAGATGTGATATGATTTCTATTAACCATCTCTCACTGAAAATCCACACTAATGGAACATCATTAAAGCTTGCCCTGAGATTACAGTAGCGTGTTTCAACTGTTTATAGTCATCCTTGATTTAGAATAAAACAATGCCCTGACAACTTCTAAAACTCAAAGGAAAGCCTTTATGTTGAACTATAAAGTAAAGCTCGTCCTAAAGACGAATAAAATTGTATCAAATCAATACGTTGAGCACGACATCACAAAGACTGAATTCAAGAAATACGATACAATTTCGTTCATCCTTAAATTCACAACCCTTAATGATGAACTATAAGTAGCTTATCTAAGGATGGACCAAATTGTATAGAAAACGTTAAACACGACATCACAAAGACTGAATTCTAGAAATACAATACACTTTTTTCATCGTTTAACAACCACCTTTTTAGAATGAACTATAAACTCAAGTTTATCCTAAAACTAAGGCTACGCTTGTGTTATTTCAGGAGTCAGAATTATATTGCAAGCGTGCGAGAAATTACGAAATGTAACACGTTTAAAAATTATTTTGCGATCTTTCTGCAACACAATAAAAACATTGCAGAAAAAAATTGCAACTATCCGCAGAGAAAGTCAGTTGAACTGATTTTCTTGTCAGCGCTTGCAATTTTTCCTTGCAATTTCATCTTTTTGATATTACGAAATCGAAGCTTAGGCATTGCAATATCATCTTTCGAATGTTTTAAAATGGCGATTTGAGTTATCTAAAATGCACCACGTGAGACGAAATGACAAATAAACAAAAGCTAGTCGTCGGATAAGAACTACTTCGGATATCGTTGGAAGTGATCCATATACAAATGCATTCGTTTGGTGGTCTCTCCAAGATAGATTGTAGACAGCGTGGAGCATCTTGATATAAACCCGTCAATGTTTTGTTTTTGTGACATTCAGTGACCATTATTCAGAACTATAGGGGAGGATGTTTTCAACACTGGCTTTAAAAACTTATAGCTTTTTTTGCAGCTCATGACCTCTTTATTGCTAGCAAACTCGTAAAAAAAATAATGATCAATTTGGCTAGATGTCCCTTATGCATGCTTTTTGAGTTTTGCCCGAGTTTTGCCTGCTGTAATTAATTATTTAATCGAATCTGAGCTCGCCAGTTTACTGATCAACCCATGCAATGCCATTTGATTCATCCGAAGAAAGATCAAGTTTACAGAAATATAAACGAAACCAATCAAGATGATGAATCAAATGAAATTGATCGAAAGTTGGACCTAGACCCAAGAGGACAAAAAATCCGCACAGATCAGGATTTACAGAAACCTATCACAATATTGCAAACCATGAAAAAAGCAAGTTTTTGAAATTACAATGCAATTTCATTCATCTTCAAAAAAAGTTCCATTGTTTAAAATCAAACTAAACAAAGATTTTTTTCCAAGATCAATCGAACCACACAGCTATCAAGACAAACAATGCTGCTATTAAAGCGATCAAAGTTTAGAAATCCAATTCAATTTCAGTCAATTTTGAAGAAACTTGTTATTATTTAAATCAACTAAGAAATGAAGGTCTTTCACTAAAACCATCACGACAACTAACGAAATAATCAAGTTAAAGATCTGGTTGCCTTGCATTTTCATTCATTTCACTCGATAAAAACCATTTTGAAGATTTACAAACAATTTATTCATTGTCAGAAAAGACTGGAGTTCAGTAGAACTAAAATCCAAAATCGTCCGAACATAAATCAAATTGTATCTGTAACAAAATAACCAAGTTTCAAGACTTGACATGCATTTTCATTCATTTTCCTCAATAAAAACCATTTTGAAGATTTACAAACAATTTATTCATTGTCAGAAAAGACTGGAGTTCAGTAGAACTAAAATCCAAAATCGTCCGAACATAAATCAAATTGTATCTGTAACAAAATAACCAAGTTTCAAGACTTGACATCCATTTTCATTCATTTTCCTCAATAAAAACCATTTTGAAGATTTACAAACAAATTGTTTATTGTCACAAAAGAGTTGATTTCAGTAGAACTAAACTCCAAAATCGTCCGAACATAAATCAAATTGTGTATGTAACAAAATAACCAAGTTTAAAAAATTGCCATGCATTTTCATTCATTTTCTTCCTTAATAAAAACCATTTTGAAGATTTACAACAAATTATTTATTGTCACAAAAGACTTGAGTTCAGTTAGAACTGAACTTCAAATCTCCGAACATAAATCAAATTGTATCAGTAACAAAATGGCCAAGCTCAATTACAATGTCATTTGAATTTTCTTTAGATCGCGATTTCAGCTTACAGAAACATAAGCCGAAGTGATCACAAAAAGAATCAAATGATATTGATCGAAAGTTGGAACTAGTTTAAACTCTCTTTGCCATGGAATAGGTACCATGAAGAAAAACTGATTTCAGACCACACAAAACCAGAGCAACCTCAATGCAAATGTCATTCATCTAATGTAATATCCCCGTGGATCTAAGAAACTGAAATGCAATTTAATTTGATGCATTACCGGAAAGATCAGGTCTACAAAAATAATAACAATCCCCGTGGATCTAATAAACTGACCTCTCCAAATTGATGAAAATTATCAGCTTCATTCGCCCCTTTATTGAATACTATCCATTTTATTGGTTGCGCTTTCAGTGTGTGGAACTGGGAAAAGTCTCAAATATAAATTGCTATTGACTAGCTTTTATTGGGCTCACTGACAAGCTCAAATGCAATGTCATTTGATTCATCACAAGAAAGATCAAGTTTACAGAAATATAAACGAAACTAATCAAGATGAGGAATCAAATGGTATTGATTAAAAAAACTAGTCCAAACTCTACAGAAATATAAACGAAACTAATCAAGATGAGGAATCAAATGGTATTGATTAAAAAAACTAGTCCAAACTCCATGTACTGTAGAACTGGGCCCATGATAAAAAAACTAACTTCAGGCCACACAAAACAATAGGAACCACGATTCAATTTCATTTATCAATAACGTTACCGTGTAGTAGAACACTATTGCGAAAACTTGTCTTTAGATGAATCAAATTAAATTTCAAATTCTAAACTTTCCAAATTGATAAGAATTGTCAATCGCCTTTATTGAACTATATCTATCTTAGTAAAAATAGAACTATTTTGAAGATTTACAAACAATTTATTCATTTTCAGAAAAAAATCAAAACTCAGTAGAAATGAATTCCCAATTCTTCTAAAAATAAATTAAATTCTATCCGGATAAAATTACGAGCTTCCTGACTTATTACTGACAAGCTCGAATGCAATGTCATTTGATTCATCACAAGAATAGTCAAGTTTACAGAAATATAAACGAAACTAATCAAGATGAGGAATCAAATGGTATTGATTAAAAAAACTAGTCCAAACTCCATGTACTGTAGAACTGGACCCATGAGAAAAAAATACTTAAGGCCACACAAAACAATAGGAACCACAATACAATTTCAATTCATCTGTTGAAATCCCTGTTTAGCAGAATACTATTGCAGAAACTTGTCTGAAAGATGAATCAAATTGTATTTCAGGGTCTAGTAAACTGAACTCTCTAAATTGATAAAAATTGTCATTCGCCTTTATTGAATAATATCGATTTTATTGGTTGCGCTTTCAGTGTGTGGAACTGGGAAAAGTCTCAAATATAAATTGCTATTGACTAGCTTTTATTGGGCTCAGTGACAAGCTGAAATGCAATTTAATTTGATTCATCACAACAAAAATCAGGTTTACAGAAATATAAACGCAATCAATTTGTTGAAGAATCAAATGATATTGATCGAAAGTTGAATTTAGTCCCAATTCCCTTTATCATAGCATTGGACTTCAGGACACGCAAAAACAATAGAAACCACCATACAATTTCATTCCTCAATAGCGTTACCGTAAAGCTGAACAACATTGTGGAAACCTGTCCCAAGATGAATCAAATAGTATTTCAGGTTCTGATATAGATGATGCTATCGTCCGTTAGGGACGACTGTTAGGGACTCCACCATTCCCCTTAATAGAAATCTTGCGTAGGCAATAGGATCGTCTAGTTCTGATAAAGTGACCTGAAATAATAAGGAGATGTGATATGATTTCTATTAACCATCTCTCACTGAAAATCCACACTAATGGAACATCATTAAAGCTTGCCCTGAGATAACAGTAGCGTGTTTCAACTGTTTATAGTCATCCTTGATTTGGAATAAGACAATGCCCTGACAACTTCTAAAACTCAAATATATTCGTACAGTCTCATTCATCTGTAGCAATTGCCGACGTTTAGAACTAAGCGTAGCTCTTACACCACGAGATGAATTTAAACTGTATACTTTAAGGTCTTCAAAGAATTCTTTTATGAACTTCTAGCTTGAATTTAGAATCTAACTACCATAAGGGAAGAAATTTTTTCAGGAAGAAATTTTCGCAAAATCTAATTTCACGATTCACAGTCAAAAAAACGCGAAATTAGATTCCGCGAAAATTTGCTCCCTTAAAGTAAAACTGAAGGCAATTTTAGCCTCAAGATGAATAGAATTGTATTTAGTTCGCAAAAGAATAAAATACACTTTGGCTTATATGGCGTGAGATAAAAGTGTAATAAAATATCATGTATTTCGTTCGATAGATTTGCAACAATTTATTCATTTTCAGAAAAGACTAGATATTCAGTAAAACTAAATTCCAAAATTTTCTGAAAATAAATGAAATTGTATCTCGATTAACATTGAGCTCGCTGACAACCCTTTGCAATGTCTTTTAAATTAAATGAAACGAAATTAAATAAATCATCTCTTTCGAGAAATAAATCCAGTTTTGGAATATTTTAGAAATCTTGTATGGACTTGCAATGATTCATTTAAAAATAATGGTGTGAAAACACATAGATATTTGCAAAGTTATTCAATGCAACTTCATTTGTCTGAATAAAGGCTTGCGCTTAGATCTAAACGCAAACAATCAGCTTCAGACTGAATGAAGTTGTATTTTAGTACTTCTGTAAGAAATAACTAGCCTTTGACCCACATTGACTCCTTTGGTAAGGAATAAAAGTGTGAAATCAAAACAATTAATACTAATTGTTATTTTGTCACACTTTTCTTTCACACCAAAGTATGCACGCCGGTTAAGCTGTAGCTGGACGCACTAAAAGTTCTTTGGATGTTGAAGTTGGCTTTAAAGCACGATCGAATATTTAAAAAAGCAACCTCTTCAAAGTATGACTCTAGCCTTCCCCCGGGTGTCTCGTTTCTTAATCATATTTGGATTGTGTAGTGTCCCCGCCCGATCGTTAAATACATTCGAAAACATCTAAAACAAAAGAAAAGAGAAAAACAGGGTCGGGCAAGCCTGGACAGAAATTAGAATTACTAAATGTAGATGGGCTTTAGATTTCAAAGGCTGAATAAAGTCTAAACCAGGCTCTATCCGATATGTCAATCAAAACAAATTTATCGAAAACAAAAACACTGCTTGCGAAAACGAAAGTGACGCAAAGACAGAAAACAAACAGACATACAGACTACGGCTATTACTATATAGACTAAAACTTGGGGCAACTTTTGGCATCAAATGAATAGGATTGTGTTTTGTTCACTAGAGAATAAACTACCCGTTGTCTTATTTTGGTGTGAAACAAGAGTGTGAGAAAATATTCAAGTTTAAAGACTTGACATACATTTTCATGTATTTCAATCGATAAGACTACTTTGAAGGTTTACAAACAATTTTATTCATTTTCAGAAAAGAATTGAGTTCAGTAGACCTAAACTTCAAAATGTTCCGAAAATAAATCAAATTGTACCTGAATAATAGATGACACCACTGACTCATTACTGACAAGCTCAATTACAAAGTCACTTGATTCGTCTTTAGATGGGTTAAAGCTTACAAAATTATAAGCTTGATCAATCTGAAAAAGAATCAGATGATATTGATCGGACGATGGATCTAACACAACATACCTTTTATCATATGACAGATGTCATGGAAGGAATTATTTCAAGTGACATAAAACAGTAGGAACCACAATACAATTTCATTAATCAATAACAGTTCTGTATAGTACAACACTATTGCGGAAATTTGTCCTTAGATGAATCAAATTATATTTCAAATTCTAAGCTTTCAAAATTGATAAGAATTGTCAGTCACCTTTATTGAACTATCTTAGTAGAAATATAACTTTTTTGAAGATTTACAAACAATTTATTAATTTTCAGAAAAAATCAACACTCAGTAGAAATGAACTCCCAATTCTTCTAAAAATAAATCAAATTGTATCTGGATAAAATTACGAGCTTCCTGACTGATTACTGACAAGCTCAAATGCAATGTCATTTGATTCATCACAAGAATAGTCAAGTTTACAGAAATATAAACGAAACTAATCGAGATGAGGAATCAAATGGTATTGATTAGAGAAACTAGTCCAAACTCCATGTACTGTAGAACTAGACCCATGACGCCTTTATTGAACACTGTCGATTTTCTTGGTTGCGCATCGTGTATGGAACCGGGAATATAAATTGCTATTGTCTAGCTTACTGGCCTCACTGACAAGCTCAAATGCAATTTACTCTTGTCTCCCGAATAGACGGGGGGGGTCCGAATAGGCAGGGGGTAGGAAA
>NW_027104387.1:657230-837444 GCF_902728285.1 Clytia hemisphaerica | reverse complement strand
CCAAGCCCCCAAGGTTAAAACTCAAATCATGAGGTACTCTTATCAGGACCCCCCCCCCGTTATCAATTTTTAAGAATATTTTCAGCTGTCAAACAGAAGGCCTTATTTTGCTCTAAATAGCCTGATTTTTAGCCTATTTATTTTACCTTATTTTGGGTTTTCAGAAGTACAATTTCCAACCCCACCCCCCGGCATTTAGGTCCCCTCCGTTTATTAAAATCTCGAAAATCTTCCAAATCTTCCTATTATTCGAACCTCCCTCCGTTTTATTTGGAACCTAAAAGTAATTGCCTTAAATGAATCAATCAGTGCTAAAAAAAAGCGTTCCATTGTTAAGGGAAATTTTAGATAGTTATAGGCGTACGGTAGTGGTTAGCATTACTTTCTTGACGCTGAAATATGGAAAAAGCTAAAATTGAAAAAAGGAAATAACATCTTTATCCACTTTTATCATCCTAAAGCATAGAGACTAATTTCTCCGTTATACTTCCTGAATATAACAGAAAGATGGGACTCTCCTCAACTTGAAATTAGCCGGAAGAATTATATTTTTTAGCTGAAAATAAAACACTCCACCCCATTAAAACACCCCTGTGTCACGGACCCCAGCCCCATTGGAAATCTGGAAAAAAATGCGTCCCCAGTAGGAAAATAACCTGGAATTTTAGCTCCACTGGGAAATTGACTTATTTTTCATCCCCACTCGAAATTAAATGTTTAAAAATTGCACTCTAAAACCATCCCCCAAAAATAAAATTTCTATCCCCATTGGGATTTCAATAGAAATTTTCATCCCCACGTTTCACCGGGGCTGTGAGACAGGGTGTCAGTAGGGGATTGCACTAATACAATCTCGTAAAAGAAAAATTACAATTTGTCCAGACTTTAGTATATTCTCTACAAATTTAACTGATCAACCCCTGGATTTTCCCAGTTTAGTAAAATACCCGACGCTGAAGCGAATCTTCTACGATCTCGTAACCCTAGTACCCCTCCCGGGCTCACAACTCACATATCATTGAAAATCGTAACTTTTGGTAAAATACCCGACGCTTTGTAATCCATTGTTGTCTGAGACCACAATATTATTTTGATGAAATAAAAACAGGCTTAGAGGTACTTATTTTCTGTCTGGTATGTGGAGATAATCAAGCTTTCAGATAAAAAGACGTCAATTAAAGGGGCATTAGAGGGCTATTGCTAAATAAAACAGCTTTTACATGCAAACCTGCATGCCATGCCTTGTAATTTCTTTTACAATCTAAAGTATGTACAATATGGACGTCTTTAAAACATCTCTACATCGTCGTAATATACAATAGCGTCCAATCGATCATATATTGGACGTCTTTGTGACGGCTTATACACGTCCAATTCGTTTTTGGGTTCATTTGAACTTCTTAATTATAATTCTGGCTTTAAAGGCCAAAGCAGGATACCAAGGAAATTCTCTTAGACCTGATGATCTTTAAGATAATACATTTTTCAAAAGAGAAGCTTACCAAACAACTTATCTCATACAATGCACGTTGTCTTATAAGAACAAGCTATATAAGAACATAAGGCTTGGACGGCTAAAATGTTAAGAACAAGTTAAGAACATTTTAAGGCTTTATGAACTTAAAAACACTCTATTTCTTAGGAAAATGGGTAAGAATGGTCAAAAGTTGGTTAAAATAAGAACACTTTAAATCAAAAACATTTTTATGCTCGAAACACAAAAAGTTAAGAACATCGGAAAGCTTAAAAAATTCTGGATGTTCTTGTAAAAAAACGTGTATGTCACGTGAATTATGTGGAACGATACCTAAAATCCTACTAGTTATCCCTTTAAAACTAATCTCTACTAATCAACGTTGATTCATAACCATACAGCAGGGAGGACGAACCTTTTCAATTCAAAAAGAATTATTGAAAATGTGTGGATACCTTATCGGGGAAAACTTCGTCGGGAAAAATTTTCGTCGGGGAAAAATTCGTCACTTGCTGGTAGTTGGTAAACGCATTAAGGCCGGGGAAAATTTTCGTCGGGGAAAATATTCGTCACTTGTCCAAAATTTCGTCACTTTTCCCCGACGAAGTTTTCCCCGATAAGGTACCCCCTGGAAAATGGCAAAATTTGCAAAATTTCCCTTGGAAAAATTCTTTTCATACCTTAAAGTAAGGGTGGACGAACTTAAGTCTTACCGCCTGGAAATTATAGAATAACTTTTTAACTACTTGGATAAATGAAACAACACCCCTGGAAATTTTTTTCTCGGATAACCCTCTGGAAACGTTCGCACACCCCTCTGTATGGATATATAATGAACAAGTGATACTTAAATGGACTTACTCTTAGGTTCCAAATAAACGCCCCCCCCTGTTTATTAATTTTTAAAATTTTTCAAAGAGAAGGTCCCTTATTCTGCTCTAAATAGCCTGATTTTAACCTATATTTACCTTCGTTTTGGGTTTTCGTAATTACAATCTTCAATCCCCCCCGGCAATTAGGTGCACCCCGTTTATTAAAATTTTGAAAATTTTCAAACCCCCCCTCCCCCCAGTTTATTTGGAACCTAAGAGTACCTGGTTATGCACACACATATATAATTTTTTTTTACTTTTAAATACAATATATTTGGACCAAGAGATATACATTAAAATAAATATAGATATTAATAGACTAAATTACCTTAAGGGAACTATTTTTTGCGGGAACTAATTTTTGCGGTTCACAGTTCAATATTTAATATCAAATATTTGCGGGAACTTATTTTGCGGATTTCTCACTTGAAAGAAAATTAGAGCCGTACCGTGAATTATTCGACCTTTGTTTTTCGCATTTGAAAAGGTTTGCGGGAACTTAATTTTGTGGTTTGGGCCTAAATCTGCAAAAACCGCAAAATTCAGTTCCCGCAAAAATTAGTTCCCTTAAGGTAGTTAAAAACGAATATTAAGAGGAAAAAAATCTGAAAAGTATCACAAATTCACATCGAAAGGATGGTGGCATAACCTTGCGGTCACGACGGGCGCAAATTAATATATAATTGATATCTACTTGAGCGTGACCGCTAAAACAATCATTCGTCAATATTGAAGATTTATTAAAATTCGTCGTTTGTTTTCATCATTGATTGTCCCCATGCCCATTGGGGTGGTTTAAAGAGAGGGGATTGAAAGCAACAAAAAAACATCTATCTCATCAAAAAATTTAGTAACTTGGCCAAGAACATTGATGCATGCTTATAAATAATGATTTTTATAGATAAAGATTCAATACACGGGTTTCGAATTAAATCTGGCGCGAGAGAAAAAATCAAGTAAATAAAAAGAGCGATAAGGGGAAATGCCTTATAAAAGGTTGATAGATTTCCTTTCTTCTCTTTTGAAAGCCAGGTGTTCATTCAAAAGATGTTTTTCTATTTTAAATTCAATAAAAGAAATATGATTAAACGATTGACTTTTTATTTTAATGTTTTTTGTTTTCATAATGACCCATAAAGTCTGTCAAAATGGAAAAATGAGCTAAAATTGCTTGATACACGGCCAATTTTCGTTCTGTTTACTTGATATTTTTCGTGCAAATTTACATGGGATCAAAGCTAAAGCTAAGCAAAAATTTAATTCGAAACCCGTGTATTATTGAGACAAAAATCTGCTTCAACCATCTTTTATCAATGATGGTACCCTACTTTCATGCGAAAAATCAGAAAAAATTAATGGTCCAATTTTTCACAAAGTCCAAAAAAACCGTTTTTTAGCCGTTTTTGGGCAGGAATTTGCCTCCCGAAAATTTTTCCCAAAATCGGGCTCCGACGCATTCGAGTGTTTACAGTTAGGCACCTTTGTGCAAAAAAATCATAAAGAATGAAAGAACCAATCGCGAGAAAAGCTAATAACTAAGTAATTGGAAATACACTTATAAAAAAATATCGAATTCGGCCAAAAACACGTCAAGCAGCCAAATTTCATGTGTAAACACAAACATTCTACAAAATTAATCCTTCATGTGCAAAAAACACCAATCTAATCAAAAAAATGAGTAATTTGGCTAAAAACATTAATGTTCGAGGTGAAAAATTTCTATTGTTAAAACCTGCTTCAACCATCTTTTAATACAAAAAATCAGAAAAAATTAATGATAAAATATTCCAAAAACGTTTGGCTGAAATTTAACGAACGAACGAACGGTTAATTTATAGGACCTCCACCGGGCTAGGTCCAAAAAGTCAATAGATCATAAGTTATCAACTGAGAAATGTTATTCAAGGTTTGGGTCAAATTTTCATCCCAAGTTTGTGTGAAATTTTAATTATTCTTCCGCGAAATTAAATCCACCACAAAATTTTTAAAATCTCATTTTTGGCGGATAATCCAGAAAATTTCGCGATATTTTTCGATCGATTTAATCCGATTTTAGTAAAACAGGCAAACATTAAAGCCACTTTTTGCTGAGAAAATCCATAATTTTGGGCCTTTTTACATCCCGGCCCAATTTAAAGATGAGCCTTGACCCACAATGCATACCAAGATAACGCCAACAGGATGAAGTACAGTTTTGTCTCTCTAATTCGATCTTTAAGGGATAAAAAGTTTCTCTTCGAATTAGAGAAGGACTCGAATTACAGAAAGTAATTTATACCCCTCATTACCTGAGGGACTAATGTTTTAGGTCGAATTACAGAAAGACTCGAATAATAGAGGCTCGAATTATAGAGACAATATCAAGAAAGTTTGTTGGACGAGAAAACACAACCTCGGCCTGTTAAAATGCATCCAGATCGAACACAGTAGACTCTCCATAACTCGAATATCTATAGGTCAAATGTTTTCTTAACTCTAACAAGTTTTCTCGTCCTTTCAAATAACAATACCTTACTCCACAACTCTCAATTTTTTTCTGATCTCAAATAAATTTGCGTGAATGTTCGAGTTATAGAGACTCCGCTGTATCAAGATTTAAAATGTATATTCAAAATCACTAACTACACAAGCCCCACATCGCCCAACCTTGATTTTCATTTCAGCTGCTGCTCCAGTCTTCCTGGTATGTGTCCTGGCCAACTTCTCATTACCATTCGACGTAACTCTATAATACCAAGTACCATCAGCTTCCTTATATGATGTAACTATGATAACATATTCGACATTAGCTTGGTAAGGCTCAACAATGGTCTGGCTACCACTCACACCACGAAGACCCGTTAAAAGACTCCTAAGACTCCGATCTACACGGAAACTGATCCATTCGCTATTACTACCTGCATCAACCACAGAAAGAACTTTGTTATACGCAGAATTATATATGGCGGTCATCATAAATTTGAATTTGAATGTGTATTGAGGACAACCAGATGATGTTGTGCCAATTTCCATTATCTCTGAACTCAGTTCGTATGCTGAAAAATAAGAAAAAAATAAGGGATTAAGGTCGGTCTAAAGTAAGTCTGTGACTGCAGTCGGAGTTGACCCGAAGGCTCCTTTTTCGATAGTTATCTACCCGCCGAAGGTAGGAGAGGGCGCCACTCTTTCTCCCTGGATTGCTCCCTTACCTTTACTCTTCTCTTGATTGCTTATCATCAAGTAGAAGAGAGGCATCAAGTACCATTTTTTGAGTCTTTGGTATGATCTGGCCAAGGATTGAACCCACGACTTTGCGCACCGTAGCTGAATGCTTTACCTTCAAGCTATGACCACTAAGGTCGGTTTTGCATGTACCCCCCCTAGCACCACATACGATTTTTTCACATTTTTAAAAATCTTCTCGCAATGTCAACTGTGTATTCAGGTTGAATAAATATATCAACTTTTTAGTATTACATCAACCATTAATCCAGTATGCTGATATAATAACTCTGGTCACTTCAAGCCCTAAAATTTAATTTGGATGTGTAAATATTATAATACACCGTTTAGGTATCTCCACCGTGTTCTATCGTAAAAACGGTATCTCTATTGATAAACATCTTTTGCGAAAGTTGTCTATCATGTTTAAACCTATTAATAAGTAATTCTCGGTCGCCTATAGCAGTGCCTATAGACCAAGAGTAAGGCTTAAAAGCCTGGAGCTGTCTATTGTGTAGACTACAATCATGGTCGTAATATAGGGAAATTTACCGGGAAGTTTAGATACTATAATAATAAATTAGGTTGGAAGGGTAGATTAGAACTCTACGTTTTAACATGAGACTTAAGACTTAGGACCTTAGGATCTGAGGATCCAAAAATTCAAAAATGGTCTAATAAGGCTCATAATATAGCCTGGAAGTCTATAAACCCGAGACAAATTGAAATATGCGATTAAATTTAAGAGATGGCCCAAACTCGACTTTCTCGCCTGAACTCCAAATTTCGAAAAACGAGGAAATAAGCTTAATTCTCAATAGATTCCGACCATCATTGTACTTACCATCTGTATCATTTATGGTTGGACCTGGTGTACAAGTATAAACCACTGGATCTAAGCAACCTGGAAAACGACACTCACACAACGAGGTGTCTGTATCATAGTTTGGCTTACAGTATGTGAATTCATTTGGACATTTAAGGTTTGGATCTCCAACACTGCAATTACTCTGAAATAAATCACAAAATAACTCTGGTTTCTGATTCTGTATGGCAAGAGTTTGGCAAATTGTTTTGGAAATATAAACGGAAACAGACTTAAGTTGAGATCCTTGGGAAATCGACCCTTCTTGTCCTTCTTAGGAAAAATTTAGGTAACAGACTTAAAGGTTTTGTTTTTAAATAAGAGTGATATCGTTTGCTTACTCATCAATTTTAACTCACAAGCTTTTTCACATTGAATTGACACGGATGTGGAGCAAGATTGATCAAAAAGAGGAAAAGAAAATCAATTTTTTGTTTATATCAGCACAGTATAACAATAGGGAGACACTGTCCTGATATGAAATATGTGCCTGATATGAAACGGGAACACTTATGTAAAAAGAAAACCTCTAAGTTGAGCTTTGATTATTTTTGGGGAATTGGTTCTTCTGTTCCTTCTTAGGAAATTTTCAATGAAAAATTCTTTCAATTTTCGAAAAATTTTATATCCTTAAAAAAAAAGCTCCTTCTTTTAGTTTCCACACAGTATGAAGCCATTCTATTGGTTAGAAGTGACGTAACACTTGAATGTAACCAATAGAAAGGCTTCATTTCATTTTGGAGTGAAACGGAACCGTCACGTGCGAACATGGTCTAACAAAAGCTTCATATTCTAGTTTCCATACAAAATATTAATTTTGCTGAAAGTTTTTTGAATTTCTTTTTTTTTAAGAACCTTCTATTTTAGTGTAAGCATCGGGAAATAATGATATACAAGGGAGGGATTATGTGTCCAATTTCGGTATTCTTTAGGAATTCATACTTTAATACTTAGGATAATACAACAACAATTAGAGGGGGCGTCTATTCGGGAGACAAGAGTAGGATAATACCTTTATAACGAAATATTGATATCCCGTTTGATCTGTCAACAGTTGCTGGTCAATATAATGATCTGTATCAAAAAGTCGACAATCAAAAAATGACCCAGCCGGGAGGACATTGAAGGAGATACAGCTGTTAACCCGGATACATTCTGCTTTGCAATGAGTAACACTTTTAACCATGGTTGTTTGAATAGATGTTGGCCCTTGGAGCTTCTTGTTATTAAACCCGGTCATGATAATGTAATGGATTTTGATTTTGGATCCATTAGGTGATTCAATGATCTTGTTACGAACAATCTTTCCATTGTTGGATGATGCTTGGATCAAAATCAAGATCACGAAGATCAATTTAGGTGACATGGCCTGTAAAAAATAAATTAATATCAATCTTAGAAAATGGATCAAGAATTTGAAATATGATCTAAGTGAGGGGGTGGTCTTTTTTTTCAAAGCTAGCAGCAGTGTGTTAGCTTTACCAGTATACATTTTTTATAAGCAACATCTGATAGCTTATAAAGAATTGTGTAATTTCAGCAAACTTGGAAGTATTCTTGCGCTCCGTTAGTAATGAAGTTTCTACAGATGCTTGCAAGTCTTGCAATTGCAGAAATCTACAATTTTTTTGCTTAAGTTGAAAAACTGAAACTTGTAATCAAAGGCTTTGGCACCTCTAAAAAGTCGATCACTGGTTCATTTAATATCTCGGAATATGGTACTCTGCACCAGAGTTTATCTCACGTTTATCGCCTCAGAGTACACTCTGTGCGCATTGTATGTTTGATAAAAAAATTTCCGTACCGAGAGCTCTGAAGTATGATTTATATACATGGCCCCCGTCACCGGGGGGGGGGGGGGGGCCAGGGGGCCATTTGTAAAGTAATTTTTTTTTATCTTTAAAAAATCTTATATATACCTTTTAGAGGGGTGAAATAAGGGCTAAAAGTCGAAAATTTTCTTCGTCGCCCAACCATGGTGGGCGACATATATTTTTGGCCCCCTCAATTCAATTCGCACGCCGGGGGCCATGATATATAGCAACACTTCCCTCATCGTCTCCCCTCTCTCACCAACACTCCATCGCAGCGGTCGGTTTGCAAAATCTCTATGACAACAGACAAAGAAGATGGTCGAAGTGTAAGTTTTGGACCTTAATTTATTAAAATTCATTTTCTGTACCCTTTCTCAACTACCAATGGAAATAGACCACGTTTTATTTTATTTTATGAATAAAGATCTCTTTTTATATCAATTTGACATCCCTGTGTCACAGACCCGATGGACCCCCACCCCGGTGGGAAAATAGGCCAAAAAATCGTCCCCGGTGGGAAGAATATTTCAACCCCACTGCGAAATTGCTCTATGATTTTATCCCAAATTGAAAACTGAATGTAAGAAATTGCACTCTAAAACCATCCCCACTGGAATTTTCGAGCTGGAAACAATAGATTTTCTATCCCCATTGGCATTTTGATAGAAATTTTCATCCCCACTGAGGGAGAAAGTTCTACCGGGGCACTGGGACAGGGGTGTAATTAGGCTAGAAAGTAAAGACCTTGATTTAAAAGAACCTTGTTCCCAGGGCGATAATTTTTTTGACGTTTTAACCGTCCCAGTCCTTTTTTTGCACCTATAGACAATAGACGAATGCGTCAAAAAAGGATTGGGACGGTTCTAGTGTGATAAAGTGGACAAGAAAATGCCCGAGCGACTACGGTCGAAAATATATATTGTACTCACCAAATTTTAAACAATTCCTCTCTTTAGAAATTTTTTTATTTCAGTCTTCTTCCTTGTTGTTCCCGTTTCTTAGACCTGAACGAAGATAAAACATACAGTTGAAAAAAAAATTGAAGAAAAACTGAATATTAAAAATGGAAGAAAGCTCATGAATTGGGAATAAAAACAGGTTAAAATCAAGTTTTGAATGAATACTGAAAAAACTTCGTCATTCAAGCTTCTTTGATTAGTCATAAAACGAAGCCCAATGAATGCTGTTACCATAACAATGGAGACCCAACCACGAAAAATAGATCATTCCATTTTATATCCAAATAGGGGGGGGGTGGACGAACATTTCTAGGGGGTTATCAGAGAAGAATTTCCAGGGGTATTTTTTCATTCTTCCAAGGGGTAAAAGGTTATTTCAAAATTTCCAGGGGGCAAAAGACTAATTTTAGTTTTTCTACCCTCACTTTAAGATATGAAAATAAATTTTCCAAGGGTTCTTTTGCAAATTTTGACATTTTCCAGGGGGTATTCACACATTTCTAAAAATCTTTTTTTGCCTTGAAAAGGTTCGTCCACTACCCCCCAGTATGGAAATTTTATGGAACAGCCCAATGGGTCATTCCTTTAGACCCCCTGGAAATCCAGCTCAAATAACCCCCTGGAAATGTTCGTCCACCCCCTGTAAATATTTTGATATTTAGAAAGTGGACATTCTTAAGATCATTTTTTAATTTGAACCATTCGTTCTTTAAGTTTACTATCGAATTTTTAAAGTCAAGATTCCCTTTCCTCAAAGCATAGAAAACCCAAACAGTTCTGTAAAGGGCAGACTTAAACGCTTTTTTATAAGAATACACTTTATAAGAATATTCATGATGAAAATAGCCAAAGAATTATTGATATCGTAAGAATATAACCATCACGGATAAGGAAACAGAATCTAAGAATGCTATTTTAATAGCGCACCGCGCTGAATCTAAAAATAGATTTTATTTTTGACATAACCATTACTCTCGATGTGTTTGTACGAGTTCCAATCCCATCAACCTTTGCGCTAATCTCTTTTGCACATTAATTACATCGTTTGACAAAAGATATATAACAGCTTGCACGTATCTTTAATTGAGCCGCGTTGAATTGTGGGATTGCAACTCGTACAAATGTCAAAAAAAGTGAAAAGTAATAATTATGACGTATGTGTTGCGGAGCGCTATTGTAAATTGCCAGTTTTTCCCAATTAATCCATTAAAGGCTCAAAATATTCACAAAAATGCCATTTTTTTGCTTCAAGTGTATATTTCTTGTAAAATTTTGGTTGAATTTCGACCCTAACCTAATAAAATACCCTAAGAATATTTTAGGATGATTTTCCCAAAACAAGCTAGATGCTGAATGGACCTACCTGGTGATGAAAGTGTTCCCAAAAATCCGAATCGACCACATTTTGGGTATTACTAGTACGCATCTTTGTGAAAAAAATTGGGAAAAACTAATGATGAAATCTCAAGAAACTGGTTTTCCAGCATAATTCCAACATTTTTGGCCAAAAATTTTTTTTGTTTAAAAATCAAGCTCTGTCACATTTTAGATATTGCCATTTTGTATCACTGTACAAAAAATCAAAAAAAACTATGGATGAAAATTTGAGAAAATGTCAAAAACCGTTTTTTCCGGCATATTTCCGACATTTTCGGACGGAAAAAAATGTTTTTTGAAAATCGGGCACCGTCACATTTTAGGTATTGCCATTTTGCATCAGTGTGGGAAATTTCATGAAAAAATATAAAGTACAGCTCGAGAAATTCAAGAAATACTGTCTTTCCGGCGAAAATAGGTTGCTCCGGCGATTTTTAAATAGTTCCGGCTTCTAAAATGCTTGATGGTGGGCATTGCTATAACCAATTATAAGGAAAAAGTCCAATAAAAATCCAGAAAAACGGCGAATTCCGGCATATTTCCGGCCGAAAATTCTCAAAAATCGGATCCGGCCATATTTTGGGCATTGTTAATGCACATATTTGAGCAAAAAATCAGAAAAAGATAATGATAAAATCTCGAGAAAATGCCAAAAAAACAGTTTTTCCGGCATATTTTCGAAAATCCGGCTCCGTCACTTTCTAGGAATCATCATTTTGCATTATTGTGCCAAAAAAAACAAAAAAAAGTAATTAGCCAATCCTGAGAAAAGCTGGTAACAGACGAAGGAACGGACGGACGGAGGAATGTGGGGTAATATAAAGGACCTTCGAGGTAGGTCCAAAAATTAAGAATATCCATAATTTAATGAAAAAAATATCATTCTTATAAAAAAAGCGTGTAGTTACCAGGGACATTCTGAGGTGAATTAGAGGGTCCATTTACTACCACCGATGCAAACCATGCTTGTGAGTTATAAATTAAACTCGAATAAATAAAAAACATTGAAATATCGATCCCAATTGAGTTTCAATTTATCAATTTTACACCCACAAGCTGAAAAATCCTACCAGGGCTGTGAGAAAAGGTTGCAACTTCGACAAGTATAAACATATTGTCATGAGGGATTTATAAATAGAATTTTGTACGTTTGAATGTTTGTAAATATGCATTATGCATGAGATAAAAATATCTCAACCAGATATAGAAATTCAGATATTCTTCAGCGAGCGTTCGTCCGGACAAGACGTATTGAGGAATCACGGATTGCGTGGCCATCAGACCTAGGTTAGCCTGGTTCCACAAGTGGACCCCGTTGTCCCCAGTCTGACTGCCATGTGCATCCACAAAGAATGCTGAAGCAGAGTCGTTTAGAGACTGGACCGTAAGGTTGGTAAAGGGAAGTACCTGGATGAGACAGGTGGTGAATGAAACGGAGTGAACTGCAGAGTTATGGGGCTCTCGCGCAGAGTTAATAATAAAACCCAAGTCGCAAGACTTCGTTCTAGAAACAATTCAAAATAAAAAGGGTTACTATGACGACCAGCTAATGCAGTTAAAGGCCTTTATTGAGCAAATACCAGTCAAACTCTTACTCTTATGATGCATGAGCGATTTCTCAAAACTTTCATAGAGCAATTATTCATTTTTTTTGAATTTACTGCAATATCTACCTTTATCGCATTTTCAAGTTTTCTTTTATCGACCCTTACAAGGAAATTTTCTTTTCCTAGACCTGTATGGTCTCACGCACATAATGTCACTCATTTTGTCTGGTTGTTCCCTTTCAAATTTAAAATACCCATTGTGTCTCAAAATTAAAATTTTAGACACTTGGATTTTTTTTTCGGACATTTTCGAAAAAGAGCGGACCCGATTGAGCGCCCTTCGCACTGGAAAAATTTGCCAAAATACCATCCCCAGTGGAAAATTATACTCAAATTTTCGTCTCCTATAAAATTGATTAAATAAAGAAATGTTCACTGTAAAAGATATTATTTTTCAATCCCCACTGAATTTTCTTGACTTTAAAACAATGAAATTCAAATTCAAAGCAACAAGTGATACTTTTATGGACCTACCTGGTTATGCATTTAACACATTTATAATTGATATCTACGTGACGTGACCATTAAACAATCATTCAGAACACAAAAAGTGACGATCTATTAATATCAGTCGTTTATTAAAAAAACGTTTAGAAACCAAAATTTCATGCTTTTGAAATATTCTTTCATATTCAAGGCTTCGTGAGCAAAAAAAAAACATACAGTATGTGACCCCCAAAACGGCGATCAAATTTGAAATTTCTCTCAAATCTAGGGGAAAAGAGATTTTACAAAAATTTTTGCTGCATGAAAACCTTTAACATCTCTACTTTATTTCCTGGAAGTTCTTTTTCAAAATTTTCAATTTCCACAATATTTTTCAATCGCTTAAAGATAGGTAGCTTTTTTCTAATGGCCCCCAAAACGGAGGTTTGAAATTTCAGTGATTTCTCGAGATATCTTTAAGATATGAATACAAAATTTTGACCATAGTTTTGAAATATGATTTAGAGGGTTTTGGGCATAAATTTATTTGATAAAATTTTTACAGTATACCCCTGGTTGTCAAAATGCAGGTTTGGGGCCCCCAAAACGGAGGTGTAGCTAAAATCAAATTATTAAGCCCGGTGGTAATAGGGGGAAAAACTATGAACATATTTGTGTTTTCTCTTAAATTTACGACCCGATGGATGTAAAATTTATGATTTTTATGAAATATTTCAAGATTTTCGATCTTGCAAAGTCCAAACTGAAAATTTAGAAATTTTCAAAATGACAATTTTGATTTAACAACGTCTTAATCAAGTTTTTGAAAACAAATCTCTTTTGAAAATAGTTTCATTCATGTATGGAATAAGCTGTGAAAATTTTAGAAAAAAAGCTTAACTGAAACTGAAAATATTAAGCTTTAAAGATATTTTTCTCCTATATTTTGCAAAAAAATGACAGAATTTGCCGTTTTTGCTGATTCTTGAAAATTTTATATATAATGTCAATTTTTTGTTATAAACTATTAACTTCAAGGTGATAGGAATAGAATTCCAAGACTTTTTGCTTTTTCTCATATTTAGAATTTTCGGTTTTGTCAATGCTGATTCTAGGGCTCCAAAATACTTGTTGACCTTCAGAATGCTATATCTTTTACCCAGCCTCTAAAGTCACAGATGTATTTGCATTTTCTTAACGGCATTAGGTGTAGAAAGTTTCCTATACCCCGTTTTCATAACTTATTTTCAATATCCAAGGAGCTAGAGTGAGTTATATGCAATTTTCATCTAATTTTGGTGTTAAAATATTTCCTTTAGACCCAAATATGTTATTTTGAATCCGTCTCAAACCAGCAAAAACATGCTAATTTTTAAGTATAACCATCATTCTTTCAAAAGAAACAAAAATCGTTTAATTCTGATAAATCTACAAGTCAGAATCTTCATTTTAATGAAAACCTCCGTTTTGGGGGCCGTCTCCGTTTTGGGGGCCATATACTGTATATCTCATAAAAAAATTTAATAATTTGGCCAAGAACCTTTATGTATGCTTATTAGTAGTGATTCTTCGCTGAAAAATTTATTTTTTACAAAAATCTGCTTGAGCCATCTTTTCTCTACTTTCATGCAAAAAATCAGAAAAAACAATGATCCGATACTTCACAAAGTTCAAAAAACCCGTTTTTGGCTGTTTTAGATTACTAGTACAAATTTACCCCAAAACATTTGTTTCCAAAAATCGAGCTCCGTCACATTCGAGGGTTTATAGTTCAAATTCAAAGCAAAAAATCATAAAGAATGAAAGAAGTATCAAGAAAGCTAATACCTATGTAATTGATAATGTGCTTATAAGCTTATAACAAAATATCGAATTTGGCCAGTTTTTTTTTATAAAAACACGCCAAGCAACCAAAATTTCCTGTTTAAACACACATATTATTCAAAAGTAAGCCCTCGTGAGCAAAAAAAAACATCTATCTCATAAAAAGATTGAGTAATTTGATTGAAAATAATTCACCCCGGGGTGAAAATCATTTTAGGATACATGTCAGCAAAAGGCGGGGTGAAACCCTTTTTTTCAATCCGGGGTGGAAATTTTAACTTATTTTCACCCTGGCGTGAAAACCTAATTATGCATAACTCAACTTTTAGATTTTTATCAGTACATAATACATCGAGTAGCGTTGAAAAACACTCTTTCGTCTCTCATACGCGAGTAGGAAAGATGGCTCCTCTTGATAGAAAAAGCTTATTGATGTTAATTTCTAGTATCACCACAATATTATTGCTTAGCCTTCTGCTGATGCAAATTCATTTAGTTTTAACTAGACGGTTCCCGTCTTCGCAAACGCCGGTTAACGGTTTTGCTTGCACACCAAAAGCCTTTAAAATACTGTTGACTTTGTGTCGAAACTCTCTCCTGACAAGGGGGTCAAAACTGGTTCGACCTTAACGTCTTTACAAACTTGTGCCAAGAGAGTTGCCGTGGTGTCACGGATTGAGTTGTGTCTCTGTGTGATAAATCCACCTTTTTTGCATGATAGCGCATGGTCCAAGTTGAATTGTACACCACATGCACAAGTGGTTGGTAGACGATTGAGTTGATGACCATATCGTATCTTAATCAAGTCCCAGAATGATTGTTTGTCGATCTGGAAACCTTCATCTCTGATCGAGAGTGTCGATAGCCAGAGGGATGCTCCAGGTTCTTGATTGATTTCGATCAGTCTCTTCAACTCGTCAGATGATTGGCTTTTGATGGTGTCTAGCTTTTGACGGTTTATTTGATTTCGTTGTTTCTTGAAAGACGACTTCAGTTTTTTGATCTCGTCATTGTCGATATCGTTCAGATGGTTTTGTGTTTTGATGTTAGTCTGGAGCTGTTGCGTGAGTGCTTGTTAGTTGGAGAACTCTTGTTTCGAAAGGTCGCTGAATTTCGGAATACCTAGACACTAACCGAGACTTGGTGGTAAGATGAATAGCTCACGTTCGAGTAGATTTGGTTGAATTCCTCCCGTTACGGCTGGGATGAATTTGGTGGTAACAATTTCGTCCAGTCTTTTGAATTGTTCTTGGATGTTAGGAATCGTCCTCAGTGTGAAGCTTAGCTTGTGCTTGTACCCTGATGTGAAGTATATGTAAGCCTCTTGTGGAGCAATCTTTGCAATCTCCGAAAGAGTCTCGATCTCTCTAATTCAGGTGTCGACTTTTTCGATGACGAATTCTTTGCGGTGATTTTCTGAACCAATGGCTGCCCCGAGGTGTTTCTTTCCCTCGGTGGTGATTTGAATGTCAGTGCCTTTGAAGGCTTTTTCGAGATGTTCTTGCTTGACGATGATCCAGGTCTTTTCTGCCGTATTTGGGTCCCCAATGAACGATGGTGTCCCACATTCGTTTGAGTCCTCGAAGGGTGCCTCCTCCGAAGACATCGTCGGCATACCCAGCTGCTTTCGTCTCACTGTTGTGGTCGCGAAGCTCTCCAACCGTATGTAGGATGAGTGGGATTGTTGCGATTGCGTATATTAAGCCGGCTATAGGATCACCTTGAGTGGTACCTTCTGAAGACGGGATTTCTAGTCCCCCAATGACGAAGAGACGGGATGGTTAAATGTAGCAGTTTATGGTGAACGTAGCAATGGATGGGCAAACGATCTTGACGTTGTGAAGAAATGCTTCTCTATTGACTGAGTTGAATGCGTTTGAGGCGTCTATCAGCATTACGGCTTCACATTCGTCTTGTTGGAAGATTTCTCTTAGAGCGTGTATGGCGGCTTCGCAACCTGCATCTTTTCCGGCACATACTTGTAATGAATCAATTGAATCAGCGATGTCTTGTTTGAGGAGCCTTGCTACGGTCTTACCAACAATTCTACGTAACGTTACATCAATTCCGATTGGACGTAAGCCAGGATTTTTGTTGAGTGGGATAAGACGGCTTGTAAGGAAGGCTTCTAGTGATAAGTTATTTTCGATGTTGGTACACAGGTGTGTTGTCATTTTTGCAAGTGATGCACATAGGTCGTTTGATTCAGTTTTGAAATTGTTCGAGTAAAGGATACGCCTCCAACCATCACCATCAAGTCCTCAATGCTGACTGTCGGATCATTTCGCCGTCAATATCGTCAAATCTGACCAGGTGAAGTTTGATTGGTGAGTCATTGAGGAGAATTTCTTGGTCGGCTGGCTGGGATAATGGATGCTTTTGCTTTAGCGTGTTTAGCGTATCAGAATCGAGGGGAAGGATTCCATTGCTCATGTTCTTGCTTAACAGCTTTATTGCACCGTTGACGTTACCTTTTGACATCTTCTTCACGAACTCTTTCGATATCTTTTTGATCGACACACGTTTGACTTTTGACAATTGAAGGTGCCTTTGTATTGTTTCGCCTTCGTGGAGCAGTCCGAATAGATCACCTTTCTCCCATAAGTTGAAACGTCTCTTTAATGCATCAGCATGATCTTTAGATTTCGATTTTTGGGAAGGTTTTTGTAACAGAAGGGCTGGCATGACCATCATTGCTTTAAGGGAGATTGTTTTGATGGACGAGTCTTCTATCCAGCTGTTGACGAGTCGATTAAGCTCTCGGATGAATTTCTTACCGCTATTTCCGAATGGTAGACGAAATAGGTTTTGGCGCCAGAAAACTATCTTTTCGTAGACGGTGTTTAACGTTAGAATGTACTCCGATCCTTTGACGTCGCCCCAATAGAAGGTTTCGGATTTTTCGAGAGGGTTGAACACTGGGATGTTGGTGCCACTTTCTCTATTGGGAATTTTATCGTTCAAGCATTGGAGGTGGATGCTGGCCGATGGGTGTTCGTCTTGTATGTATGGTGGATCAGGAGGCTTTGGGTCCGGTTGTTCTGGTAGAGTCAAATCGACAAGTGAATGGATATCGGGGACAGTTTCTTCTGACAGGGTCCTATGTCAAACTTAGCGCGAGACTTTTTGTATCGAAGGTGGTTAGGTTTTCCAGCCGCGGCGTTCAAACCTTAATATGTTAGTGGGCTAGCGTTACAGAAATTTTTCATAAACTCAATTAGTATAGAAGATTCTAAAACTGTTGGCCCAAAAACGGGAGTTTGAGAGATTGAAGATTTTGCAAAAAAAGCATGTAGAATGTGTCTACGCTCGCGAGCACTTTTGCACGAAACAATTTGCAGGATTGCAAAAAAAAAAACAGACGCACATTTTTTTTCAACCTGGGGTGAAAAATAAATTGTGTATACTTGTAAAAATCTGCAAAAGTTTGCAAAAAAAATCCTCAAAAATTTTTTCACTCCGGTCCTCAGGGGAGAAAAAGAACATTGCTTATTAATAGTAATTCTTATAGATAAACATTTTTTTTGCAAAAATCTGCTTTAGCCATCTTTTACCTATGATGGTACACTACTTTCATGCAAAAAATCAGAAAAAATTAATGATCCAATTTTTTACAAGTCCAAAAAACTCGTTTTTTAGCCGTTTTTTGGCCCAAATTTACCCAAAAAACTTTTATTTCGAAAATCGGGCTCCGTCACATTTCGCCCAGCACCACTTTGCACCTTTGTACCAAAAATCAAAAGGTTTCTATGATTCAATCCTGAGCAAAGTTGGTAACAGACGAACGAACGAACGGACAAACACAGGTTAATTTATAGGACCTCCACTGGGGTAGGTCTAATAAAAAAACACGTGTGTTATTTTTACCCCTAATGGAGTTTTACCACGAGTTTTACCACATTTCCAGGCAGATCTTATCTGTTCATAAACTTCAAATTTCTCTACGGCTAATTCCAAAATTTATTGCCTTTTAGAGGGTCTCTTGTCATTGTCTTTTCTCATTTGAGATTTGTCAAACCGACCACTGCAATAGAGTGTTGGTGAAAGTGAAGTGAAGTGTGAAAGAGAAGTGTTGCTATTTATAAGTCATACTTCATCGCAGAGGTTTCCGTATGTACGGGAATCCTTTTTTATCAAACCGACAATGCGCACAGAGTGTACTACAAAGCGATAAACGTGAAATACACTCTGGGAATTTCTAAACGTCGACCAGAAATGACGACCACGACCGGCGACCACGACCAGCGACCAGATAAATTTGGGTTATCAAGTTTTTTCTATTTCTCCAACGTAGAGTGTCTCTCCTAATCATTTGAATATATATATCATATTTAAGAGTAAGCTCACCCCTGTCTCATCTAATTAAAGCCACGTGCCAAATACGTAAAACAACCATTTCGACGCTCTTAGAGCTTAATTATGGTGTCAATTTCTATCCTTTTGTATTATCAGCATCACAATAATTAGCGGCACAAATTCTTATGAAAATGGTCTGAGAAGCTTTGTATTTCATCATCAGATTGTTATTTCTGTCGAAATTAGTCATTTTGTCAGCATAAAGACAATAGAATGATTGATTAGATTCATATCTCTAAAACTGGCCTTCAAAACTGGCCTTTAGAACAAAAAGTTCTATCTATTCATACTAAAGGCATCAGCATGATTAAAATATTTGGTTTAACAAAGCTTACAAACATACTTAATAACCCTGTCAATATTGTTGTCAAATAGTGTCACTTTGTCTAGAAAATGACTGGTTACTTCAAAGGTCACTTTTTAGTATTCTGAGGACTTGATTAAAACATTCTCTACTGTGAAGAGAGCAGATAAACTCGATAATCCAAATTTATCTGGTCGCCGGTCGTGGTCGCTGGTCGTGGTCGCCATTTCTGGTCGATGTTTAGAAACTCCCATGAAAAAGGCCGCCTATGACCTCGGTACCTCAAGATTCATTTTATATTGTCCATCCCTTTGTTAAACATTCACATCGTATAGTTTGCATTCGTAAGCAATAGACAATCGGATTAGCAACGTTAAGAACATTTAATTCCTAAGTCAATTGAATGGTGACGAAAAAAAACTTGCAAAAATCTGTGGTATTTTTTCCCTGGTAAATTAAATAGAAAATATCATTTAACAGATGCAAGAATCCTATGAAAAAAGCTAATTAGGCTTCATTTCGGTACATCAAGATTCATTTTATATTGTCCATCCCTTTTAACATCTCCTGTATCTTTCAAAACAAATATATCATTGGTATTTATTGAGTAGACAGAGGTTAACTCTTTATGGTTCATCTCTCTATCGTGAAACTGTCCGCTAATATTATAAGATTCCTTACTGCGTTTTGTTGTGATTGATTTACATTTATTCAATATTCCATTGGAAGGACATAACATTGTTAAACATTCACGCCGTATAGTTTGCATTCGTAAGCAGTAAACAATCGGATTAGCAACGTGGATGGCCGACGCGAAACTGTACACCCAACATTTGACATACGTCGAAACGAACAAGTCTTTCCGGAAAAGCCGATAACCAGCATTAACTAAATACGGTAAATAACATATACCATATTGAATGATAATAGCTCTGGTCAATCGTGAAATACGACCCATAGCTCGTTTCACTTGAAGTCTCCCTTCCCGCTCAGAATACCTCAATCGTGAAGTTTCTCTATACACCACATACTGTACAACCAATGCAAAACCATAAACACTAGCTACTACAACTCCACTAGCAACTCGTATATGATGTCTATATTTTCGATACTTAACTAGAATAAGGAATACCGCCATAATTGTTATAACCCATAAAGAGAACATGGGTATCATAAAATATCGTCGCCGTAAACTTATACATTTCTGCATTTTCATAGGTTTTAGTATAGCAAGACATAGTTCCAAGGCGATAAACAACAAATTGATAAATGATACGAGAACAAGAGCATATCCAAATGCCTCTAGAATGTTAAAAACAGCACAATCGTAACCCCCCGTTTGACTGATGACCAGAAACAGATGCGAGGTCCAAGGTATGTGAATCAATCCACCAATGAAGTGTATACAGGATAATATAATAAGCAATAATTCGTTTAGTTTTTGGTATTTCTTGAGGCGTACAAATGCTCTGATAACGGCTAAGTTCAAGACGACTGCTAATAATGATAATAAAATGTTCCATGTAGCAACTAACACGAAATTGAGTTTACTCCCCGTTGTATAGTAAACGTATAAGCATGGTGTATTTATAATGTCATGTGGTGGAGTTGTTGAGTTCATAGTTTGTGGTCATTGGTGTAGAAATTCTTGGTCTTTATTTCTAAAACAAAAATAAATAATTACCAAGCTTGTAAAAAACACACCCTTGTCTCACAATACTATACACCTTTTCTTATACTTTGCATGAGATAAAAGGTAGGGGGTCATGGTTCTCCTGCCCCCTCCCCCGGTGGCGTGGACTTGCTTACAATATATGTTTTCGCGTTACAAAAAATGAATTCTTGATTTTGCCCTCAAAACATAATTTTTTGACTTGATTCCACTTGAGTATGGTCTCTGATCTATCATGTTCTCTTAAGTTGTTCTCTTAAAATCAAATTTATCTTTCTACAAACTCAAATTGATAATGGGTTTAAAATTTAAATAGCCATGATATGAATAAACCATATATTATTCATATCTCTACTTATATCTTATCTACTAAAGCTTCCTTTCTCTCACAACAAACAGAACAAACGACAAAAACTACTATAAAATGAAAATATTATCAGCTGAATCAACATAATTTGATTTCAAAATGGCTAAAATAGATATGCAAAAAATCAACATCGGCGGAAAGTCCCAAGGGGGGGGGACTGGCCCTGACGGCTGATGGGGACGTGCTGCTGGAGTTTGAAAATTGGGCCCTGTCAGATATGAATTTTTGGTAAATTTAGGAGCCTGTCAAAACATAAAATCAAAAATTAGAAAAACTGGCAAAAATGACTGAAATAGACAATGAATTTAAAAAATTTCTAATTGAGCCTAAAAAAGGGTCCCTGACCAGCGGCACGTCCACGTACCCAATTTTGCCTGAGTGTCCCCCCCCCCGGATACATGCACACAAACAACACAAAGTTGAAGTCAAATATTTGGTCTGTCAAAGAAGAAAAGCCACATAGCGCCAACAGTGTAAATTATTTGGTCTAAAAAACCAATGAAAATTTCCAATATTTTTTTATGACCATAATTTCCTTTTTATGAATCTGTCTCTCGAACCGAAATATTTTATCCCGTTATCATGAAAGAAACATTTTCCCAATATTTTCAATAAAGAAGATTAACCACATGAAACTAATTCAGTATTTTTTTTATGTTTTCTCTCAATATGTCGTCTTCTTTATCATTTTCATCATGTTTCAATAAAAAATCAATCAGTCAATATTCTCAATAGTCAATCAATTCCTAATGAGGGAAAATGAACAAAGACTATAAAGAAGTTCTTTTTTTAGACTCCCTATCTGACCCAAACCATTTATTTTGCCATTTATACATTTTAATTATTTTTCTCGAAGGGGATTGGTGTTACCGTGAGTATCACAGCGCGAATAAATTAATATTTTCTCTTTGAAAACTCAGGGTAGATTGGTGTAGGTAGCCCAGCTTACGCACAGCTTTTAAAAAGCAACTGGTCGAAGAGAGTTGACATTGTCGGGGCCTGTGCGCGCAATTATCCACAGAACAAAAAAACAGAATAAAAAATCGTGCGTGCTAAGAAATGACTTCAATTTTCTACTAATGAACTAAAGCACCCCCTTTCTCACAGACCCGATAGGATTTTTTCAACCACTTGGAGTGGAAATAATGAACTGAACTGCGAAAATCAATGGGGATTTATATTCCTATGTTTTTTATGGTTGGGGATTTGAATTCTATTTTTCAGCGGGGGAAAATATTTTCCCCATTTTTTTTTCAGTGGGTGAGGACCCCGTCCTTCGGGTCGGTGAGAAGAGAATTTACAATGTCATAGAATTTTTTATCTCCGAATTTGATATGAAAATTTTCCTTGACTCAATCATGATGGTTTGCTATTCAAATCCAGAAACAACACCCAAAATGTCATTCAAAAATGAAAATTTCTACCAAAATTTCTCAATGAACATGGTTCGTGAGGCTAAATTTAACAAATTGCAAGTGCATCTTCCCCAATAAAAAGATTTGATGAAAATCACACAAATATAGATAATTTCGCGTTAAATTTATAATTAAAGTTTGGCAAATAAAAAATCTCTTTGCTGGTTTTTCCTTAGCTTTGTACCAATAAAATAAACTAATATTTGCTTCAAAATATGCATGCCATAGAGTTCAACACTTTATCTGTAGCTTTTTGGTTTCTAGTTTTAGTATCTCGACTCTTTTTACTGAAAATAGTAGACTAAGCTATAGTCTAAGATAAATCACTATCTAATAAATAAGCCAAAAGAAAGAAAATTCGCAAACGGGTTTTTGCCAAAAAAAGTTTAAGGTCGGTAGAGTTTGTTAGTCTTAGACTAGTATCAAGTGAAATATCTTAAGTCCTAATTTCAAATTATACCAGGACGTTTTTTAAAATATTCCAAGTAAAACAATCTCAAAATCTCAAGGGCACCGGTAAAATAATACTATACCGCCATAACGCCATAACGCCATATTTTCCCGTCTTTACTATCACTGTAACGAACGATAACATTGACTATGAAAATAGTTGCTATATCAACGTCATATGACTGATAACATTAGGGCAACTTAGACTACACAATATATTGGTGAGCAATATTCCACAATATAGTTTGCGGACCGTAATGTACGGAGTAAACAACAGGTGCTCTATTATAAAAAATAATTTTCTTTCTGTAAACATCGAGCAAATCGAGCTGACAATATATTGCTGACACCTTTTCAATATATTGCCGGTATTCAGCAATATATTATCAATATATTTCCTGACAATATATTGTGTAGTGTATGTAGCCCTAAACGTCTTGGGTGTGACAACCCTTCTAGTACATTTGATGTTTAAAACAATTCCGTTCAGAATTTATGGGATTTAGCGACCTTATACATCTTTTTGACCGTAGTAGTAAATTGCTACTTCATTATTTCATTATTCACCTAAAGTCGATCCAATCCTTTTTTACACCTTTTTCTATTTTCTATTATAGATATGAAAAAAGACTGTGACGGTTTGAGGGTAGCCTATACTAGACGTCACCCGCGTTTTTTTACGCAATTAACGTCTATTCCACTTTACGATTTTTTCGAATGTTTTGAGCCCAGGTTTTAAGGCTCTAAACATTCGATTTTTTGACGTCACTTTTAACTTTCGAAGCTCCTGCAGTAGCAAAATAATCGAATTTTCGTCAAAACACTTGAAAGGCTTCTATTTTTCGAAAATCGTCAAAGTGGAACTCACTAAGAAACGAGATGAAAAATCCCGGTTTTTAATGAGGTGCTCGCTAGTTTTAGGGTGGTAAAACGGACAAAAAATGCCCGCACGGCAATTGGCGGCTACGGTCGAAAAGGTGTATTGGAAAGGTAAAGTAATTCGACTAGGGTGCACAAGGTTGCGAGTTCAATCCCGGAAAGGTCACACCAAAGACTTCGTACCATCTTGCTCAGTGATTGAGATAAGGATTAATGGTTAGTGGAGCATTTTAAGGGAGGAAGAGTGTTGCCCTCCCCTAAGTAAGTCTGCGACCGTAGGCAAAGGCACCTTTTTCGATAGCTATATACCCGAAGGTAGGGGAGGGCGCCACTCTTTCTCCCTGGATTGCTCCACTTTACCCTCGATCCGAAAATCTTTGGTATGACTCGGCTGGGGGTTGTACTAACAACCTTGCTCACCGTAGCCAGATGCTACACCACTGCACTACTACCCCCCCTACCTTCGGGTTATCAATCATGAGTGTCATTCAGGCGTTCGGGGTTCGATTCTCACTCGATGCAGTGATTCACTTGGTAACCATGTAGGGGGAAATAGGAAAACGGAAACTCAAGAAACCTGTCAGTGACCGTGGGTTAGATGAGTGTGCTGGTCTTGTCCCTAGTGGTTCGTGTCCGATTTACGCAATTGATCCAAAAACTGTGTATGAACTACTGCGTACGGTCCGGTACTAACAGGACAATGCCTGAAAAGCTCAATACTGAGAACCTCTATAAGGAAACCTATGTCTCACAGCCTGTCTCACAGGATAAAACTTTCTATTGAAATCGCAATGAGGATAGAAATTTTATTGTTCCAAGGTTAAAGAATCCAGTGGGATGGTCTAGGAGTGCAATTTTAAAAATTGAATTTCAAATGGGGATGAAATCAAAGTCAATTTCCCAGTATGGCTAAGATTCCAGGGTATTTTCCCGACGGGGACGAAATTTTTGACAGAATTTCCAGTGGTCCCGGCAGTTCTCAGAAGATAAAATTAGCTGTTTGAAAAGGTTATTCAGACATCCTTTAGATCTTGCAACGAAGACAAGGCTCCTTCTTTTATAAAAATACTATCAAAACAAGCTCAATAGTTGCGAGAGGGTAAATCACTAGAAAAATCTTGAAAACCTTGAAAATAATATTCAAAAGTGAATCATAAATAAAAAATCAATAAAAATCTCGAACACAATTTTTCGAGTGATTTACCCCTCGAATAGTTGTGGAAACAAAAATGGAATACAAATTTTGTTCTTATCTTTATATTTTCATTTTTCCGTTTTTTCCATATTCCAGCTCCAGATAATATTTCTATTGAACATTTCTCATATTTTAAACAAAATATTATATTTCTATTGGTACGGTAAAATTGTGAAAATAAAAGGAAGCTACAACCTAAAAAATTTCAAATTAAAAAATAAAAAAAAGAAAAAAAGTGAATGTTTTTAGTCTTTTTCTAGACGACTGCCCACCCTAGAAACTTTTATTTTTAACTAAAATTTGAAAATTTACTAACTTTTTGGAACGGTCTTTTCGTATAAGAACAAGGAATAGGAGGGCACAAGGCGTTAAGACTCAAAAAAATTAAGAACATTCTAAGAACAATATCAAACGGTTTGAAGGTCCTAGAACATGCAATTTCTTAGAAAATTTCGACTAAAAATTTTCAAAAAGCAAAAAAAGGAAAAAGCTCAAATTATTTCAAGAAGATATTTAGGCTTTAAAAACGCAAAAGACAAGAATATCTAAAAGCCTCAAAAGATTTGGAGTTCTAATTTAAATATTTCTTTCATCTTTCAATGCAAAAAGGGAAAATTGGGAATTTACAATATAATATCAGATTATCAAAGAATTTTCTTTCTATTTGAACTTTAGCGTTGTCAGTAAAGCTTTTTCCACATGCACGTAAAATTTTACTTTAGACCTTACGGATAATCGTTCGTAAAGCTTTTTTCACATGTACGTAAAATTTTACTTTAGACCTTACGGAAAATCGTTCGTAAAGCTGTCTTTTGGGAATTTCCCCGACATTATGTAGAGTTCTTGTTGATTAAGAGGGACTTACGCGACTCTTCCTTGTTCAAAACTTTTTGAACGTAAGCAAACTCTACATAAGGCCTTAAAACACTACGTAAGCTCAGGGAAATTCCCCACCCTTCAAGGTCTTAAGTAAAATTTTACGTACGTGTGAAAAAAGCTTAAATATCAGAAATCTTAGAATCAGAAGTTTAATAATCCATCAGATATGCGTATACTGTCAGATTGAATTAAAGTATGCTCTATTGTGCCATAAAGTCACGTTTTTGAGTTCTTCTTTGCAAAGCTTTGCAACGAAATAATCATTTTTATTGTTTTGTATGTCTCTTCTTTGTTTTCTTTTTTTCCCTATACTTCTTCAGATGCGTTATTTTTTGAGAAATCAAGCAAAATTGTATACCCAGTCCCTTATTCAGACTTGGAGCCATAGATTTATAAAGCCCGAAGGGCTAGATGGCGTACTTTTTCTGAAAAGTGTGCCGTGGTTAGGCATGAACCCGGGGGGGGGGGGGGGCACTGGGTTTGCGGACTGACGGTATGTGCGGGCCAAAAATTGGCTTTTAAAATTGCACCCTTACAGTGCAGCAAAAATCAGTGAAAATCATACCCTTAGAGTGCATTTTCCCCAAAATTTTCGATCCCTTTCGTGCAAAAAATGGTCAAAATTCTAGCATTTTTGGTAAAAATATCTAGATTTTTCAAGAATTTTCTGAAATTTCTACCCTAACAGTGCATCTCTAGTTTTTCCGACCCTTACAGTGCATTTTAAACATATTGGAAAAGGTACCCTTAGGACCTGCACATACCCGTCGGACCTTTTGCCCAGCTGCCCCCCCCCGGGGTATGAAATCCTACCTAGGTCACGTGACATTACAATAGAATTTCAGTGCTTGACCAATCAGAAGCTTTGCGGGTTTTCGAAAACAATAGTAGCAATATTTTTTCCGATAATCACTTTTTTTGCCTGCACGACATCTAGCCCTTTGGGCTTTATAAACCTATGCTTGGAGCTAACTCTCTCTCTTACATTCTGTCAGCCACGTTTTATGAGTAAATGATGTGTGCTTCTAATCAACTTTTTTTTACCATGAATCTGTATTTAAGTGTGGGGAGTGGAAACTTATACAGCTGGCACACAACGTGTTTCAACGTTTTTCTAACGTTCACAACGTCCATATAACGTTAGATGAACGTTAAAACAACGTTGTGTGCCAGTTGGGTATGCAAAACGACGGTATCAAGTGAGATCTTCAACAATGAGTTTTTTTTCTTCTTTGTTACTTGTTCTTTCTAAATAGGTGCTAGGTCTCTCCTGGCGAATAGAGCCATTGATATGAAGTCATCATTATCATAAAATCATCAGAAAGATCGGATAAAACCTTTTCATAAATTACGTCACGAACATCACTTGCCTCGTTTTGAAATTATCGCCATGGTGATTAACCTCCAGCAGATTTTATTAAAACTACTTTCTTTTCATAAAAAAATAATTTTTTTCTCAAGGGACATAATAACCATTGTAATTGTTTGAATACGAGGCAAGTGATGTTCGTGACAAGATTTATGAAAAGGCCTTTTCAGCAAGCGGGTTTTCGTTTCCAGGTTTCTAGACCGGATTATCAAGTGAGATCTTCGACAATGAGTTCTTTTTCATCTTTGTTACTTGTTCTTTCTAAATACGGGTAAGCAGGTAGATATTCAACTTCATGTGTAATTTTGCAAACTTCTTCTTGTTCATCGTTGAAACTGACCGTGCATGCGTTTGGAATTGATTTGTACGAATGTGTAACGTTTCCAGCTAAAAGAAAAAAGAGACTAAGTTTTTAGTCCTTAGATACACTTTTACTCAAAATGCATGAAATAATAGCACAATCAATGATTTATCATAGCCCGAAGAGCTAGATCCTTGGCCTTTATTGAAAAGTGAAGCAAGTTTTGGTAGGGTTTCCTACCAAAGAAATCACGTGACAACAATGGAAAATAGCGTTTGCCGCCTACTTTTGTTGATCTCGTAAAACGTCACTTGAAACCAATCAGCTTTTGGGTCCGTGGAAAACATTCCAATGTTGCATATCATGAATACCTTATCAGGGAAAGAAATGTCGGGGAAAAGTGACGAAAATGCCTCGACTAGGTGACGAAATTTTTCCCTGACGAAAAAAAACCCCGACTAAATAAAACTCCGACATTCTTTTCCCCGGTAAGGTATGCTTTATTTTTCTGCAGGCTCAAACTTACATTGAATATGTCCTGGTATGGTGCCAACGATGAGTTCAAATGGGACGCAAACATTGTTGAAACATCTGACATCGACATAAATGACAATCACATATCGTATATTGATCAAACTGCAGTTATGGATGCTTGGTTCAGTGATTGGTATCTGCAGTGATTGATTTGACCATTCAAGTGTTTCTCCAGGGTAAACTTTTGGCCCTGGAAATTTGATATTTTAGAGAATAAGGGTTGGAAAATTTAGTGGTTTAATGCTTGTGGATTTCTAATTTCTTTAAATCCAGTCGCAACGAATTATTGGAGATCAGGACTAAATGACCTCTTTTTATCCACAGCTTTCAAAATGTTTCTCCTGCGTGAACTTTTGGCCCTGAAAATTTGACATTTTAGAGAAATACAGTGTTGAAAAACCTAGTAGTCTAATGCTTGTAGATTATTAATTGTTAAAAAACCATTCGCAATGAATTATTGAAAATTAGGACTAAATGACCTCCTTTTATTAGTCGTCAGCCTTGAAATTGTTTTTTCTGACGGAAAATAATAACGTAGTAGTATCGTTGTTGACGTTCTCTAATTCGACTTTTAGGAGAAATTCTATTTTGATTGAATAAGGGAGTTTATCGAATAGTAGAACGTCGCTTCCCGGGGGAGAGAACACTGACCTTGACGGCTGAATGGGATGTGCCACTGGAGTTTGGAAAGTAAACCCTGTCAGATATGAATGTTTGGTAAATTTGGGAGCAACGAAAAATTCAGAACGAAAAATCGAAAAACTTTACATTTTCACCCTGAAAAGAAGCAAAGCGACTAAAAGGAGACGAAAATTTATACTTTCCACCCTAAACATTTTCCACAAAAACAAAAGTGCCTTGTCAGGTACACATTAAGAAAATTAGAAAAATTTGAGACCCTGTCAGATATCTTCAGAGCCTAAAAAAAGGACCCTTACCAACGGCACGTCCCCGTACCCAACTTTGACAAATTTACCCTCCCGCCGGGCGTCGTTTCTTGTAGACGGTAAGCCTTCAATATTATCGAATAATGCAGTGTTGCGAATAGTAGAACGTCGAATTTAAGAGCGTCGGCTGTATCCATATTCCTTGTACGGAAATTAACACTCTCTATCATACTTTAATAAGATAAATTCTCGCGGTTGAGCTCATGTTAACATTTTAAAAGTAACTACAGTTGACGCTCTCTAATTCGACGTTCTACTATTCGATAGGCTCCCTTATTCGATGAAATTTAAAGTCCCCGTCAATAAGAAACACTCATAAACGACGCTCCCTTATTCGATAAGCTTCCTTATTCGATAAGCTTCCTTATTCGATGAAAATCCAATTCCCCTTGAAGATCGAATTAGAGATCGTCAACTGTATTTGACATTTCTTAAGTCTTGCTCTAAAAAATTTCGCGGATAAGACCTTTTCATATTTCCATTGGAACTTAATTTCTCGGAAGACACCCAAATTCGCGAAATTTTGCGAAATTTAATCCCCGTTAAAATTTATCTATATACGACTGGATAATCTTACCTTTGAGTATCACCAAGAAAGTTTTTTGGTATCACTAGTGTTTTCCTTGAAATCTTACCTTTGAGTCTCACCAGTGTTTTCCTTGAAATTTTATGTCCACTTCCATCTTCGGCGAAATAATCCACCACTTGATCTAGCCTCGCTTTCAAACCTTTCAATGTCTTTTTAGAATGATTCTCGACATGCGCATTAAAGACAATATATTCACCAGGTATATAACAACCACGATCTATGTCCGCTTTGCAAAATACAGGCCCTGATTTTATACCAAAACAACCAATGGTTTGTAGGATTTCATCTTCTTTTCGTGTGAAGCAATACATTTCCGTCGTATCGATTCTGTCAATTACTGTTAATGGGACTTTGGTTATAAAATCTAATTTGATACCTGGTTTATGGATTTGTCCTGGAAATTGAAAAGTTATATAGTATGACACTTGAAATGTCACAGACCCGCTGGGACCCCATTCCCACTGGAAAATTTGACAGATATTTGGTCCCCGGTAGGAGAATACCCTGGGAAAATGACTGGGAAATTGACTTTGATTTCATCCCCACTCGAAAATCAATGTCTAAAAATTGCACTCCAAAACCATCCCCACTGGATTTTTTAACCTTGGAACAATAAAATTTCTATCCTCATTGGGATTTCGATAGGGATTTTTATCCCTCCTGAAGAAAAAAGTTCCACCGGGCTGTGAGACAGGGGTGTTGAAATATAGGCCATGCCACAGTCAAAATAAATCATCGGTACTCAAGACCGTACTGTGATAACAACTTTCTGTTGGTCTAAATTTGTTGATGTTTTTGCGTATCTAGCCAACGGGAAGCCGTTATGGAAGCGCAATCAGTCCTGATTACCCATGATTCATTTCGACTGTGAAATGGCCTATGTGGAAAATGGAAGTAGGTTATATTGCACTTAAATTTTCTTTTCTATTACATTCAACACGATTAAAACAACATTGGATAAAATACCTTTGCACACAGTGCATCGGGCGGCGTCAAGTACAGGGTCGTAATATTAAGCAGTTTCATATGATACCAGCTTCTTTCTTTTTAACCCCCCCTCCTTCGCTCCTTTTCGGAATGAACACCTCCATTTCCGTTGTTTTCCATAAGATTCCCATTTCCGCACTAAGATTCCACTGCCACTTTTCTAGTGGAAAAAGACCAGAACTTTGGGTAGTTGAATTTCTATTTGGTTGAGTTGCAGAAGGCTTTGAGGCCTATTTTCGCAACTATAGACGCTTTCAATGAGCGCCCCGTCAGCACCTTGGACTGACTACCCAATTCGCCTCACATGGCATGGGTTGACCCGGGCGAAGGTTCATTCACTTGCCAAGTGAACCGCTGCGAGTGGGAATCGAACTTCAGTCGCCTGTGCAGTAACCAAGGTCAATGACCACTATACCACAGCGCCTTTTTTCCTTTTGAAAAATGAGCTTCGAAAGTTAGAAAGTTTCGTGAGTAAACACAAGATTTTCTGTACCTTTAGAAAGATACCCTTTTCAATCTCATGTCGGTTATCCCAGAAAAAATAGAAGAAGAATTCCGGAAAGTAAGAAGAATCTTAGTGCTTGAGTAGTAATCTTATACAAAACGGCGGTAATAAACGCCCCATCGAATAAAGTATTTGATAAACGCCCGGGCGTATGTTAGCGCAAGAAGAGAATAGATAGTACTACAATCATGGTCGTAATATTTGAGAAAAAAGGGAAATCCACCGAGTTTTGAAACCACAATCTATTTGTAAGTGCTCTAAAGTAGGTTTGAAGGGTAGAGTTTTAACTCTGAGTTTTAACACTAGACTTAAGATCTCAGGATCCAAAAGTTCAAAAATAGTCCAATAAGGCTCAGAATATAGCCTGGAAGTCTACCCCCTCCCAAATTGAAAAATTCGATTAAGTTAAAGAGATAGCCCAAAATCGACTTTCTCGCCAGATCTTTAAATCTTGAAAAACGTTAAAATAAGCGGAATTTTCATTCTATTTCGACCATGATTGTACCGGGTACAAACTCACCTTTAACGTAATATCGGATACTACCAAAGGAACTTTCAAAAGACGATGGTAAAATTTGTGGGAATGTGAACTTGAAGTTGTAATCAAACTCTCCAGCTTTGTGCGGTTTTCCTGGCATCGTTCTCTTCTCAATTGATGTCGGTGCGTTGCCGAACAAAACCTTGTTGTAAGATACATAGTTGACTTTAATAAACCTTTTTGGCCTGTGATCTAGTTGAATTATTAGGGGTCAAAATTACTCAATATTGAATGGGCTTTTACAGAAATAGTCCGTGCCCCCCTGTTGAGGATATTGGATATCCAGGGGATTAACGATTTTTGCTCAAAAGTGGATATCCAGGGGGTTAAACATCTACAAGAGAGCCGATATCCAGGAGGTAAAGTGTCTTTTCAAGTAAAAAATATGATATCCAGGGGTAAGCATATTTTTAAGAGTAGATATACAGGGTCCAGGGGTCTTTACTAATAAAGTAGGATATCCAGATACTTCGAAAAATCAATATCCTCAACAGTGGGGTATATTATTTTTCTGGAAAAGCCCAATGTGAGGTTACTCTCGAAAGAATCACCACTATCAGTAAAATTAAGAAAGTGGTGCGAGTGGCTATGGGTACGATTCGCTAATTAGCCTATTCGCTCAAATTTCTTCGCATCATTTGAGTTCAGTAAGGAAAACGAGAATCTTTTGTCACTTGAAGAACACGTCGTGATGGTCCCCTTTTAAATTCCTGTGTCATCAAGCTTACAATCAAATGGCTGAAAAATATATCAAATAGATCATTATAGTTCATATATTCTCAATATGAACAGCCTCTGTACCTTAGATTTTCTGAACAGCACTTCTTCGCCAGTGAATGTTTTCTTCTCTTCACCTGCTCCTTCATGCCAACACGTTTTAACTTGTCCACAAAATGTTACACTTATGCCAGCTACCATCATTTGTTCTCGCAATGATACGTGTAGTGTGCCAGCAAACGTTTCACCTGGGTAGTAAACCTGTGAAATCGTGACATTTTATAGTACAAATAACTCTCACTAATTCGAACTTGAAATGGGGGAATCTTACTTGTTCGAATTATGGAAATGCGAATCAGTTAAATAAGTGAGGGCTTACTGCAACATTTTTTTTGTGATTAAATCCAATTTATTTTCATGTCTTATGTTTCAAATTCAAAAAATTTGGGACAGTTAACTTTAAAATTGAGGACGTTTCGCCTGGGTGGTAAACTTGTGAATGAATTTTAGTACCGTTTGACTGTCGCTAATCCTAAGCACTTCTAGCCAGGGTATTAGGGAAATATGGTGATAAACTCTCTACCTTCACATCACTACACCCCTTTGTCACAGCCCCGGTGGAACTTTTTTCCTCAGTGGGGATAAAAATTCATATTGAAATCCTAATGGGGATAGAAATTTTATTGTTCCAAGGTTAAAAGACCCAGTGGGATGGTTTTGGAGTACAATTTTTAAACATGGAATTTCGAATGGGGATGAAATCAAAGTCAATTTCTCAGTGGGGCTGAAATTCAAGCATGTTTTCCCACCGGTTACGAAATCTTTGCTTAATTTTCAGTGGGACACAGGGGTGTTTCACTCATTCTCATTAACATTCTCTCTCAATGCGGCTGATGTCCGAGGGGGGTACTACCCTTGTCGACCGACCCCCGTGCTCCGCTGAGGTTCGAAAAATGGACCCTACGTGGGACTCGAAATTTGCGAAAAAAGTGACCCTGAATGGGACTGAAATTCCAAAATTTTCTACTTTTTCCCCAAATTTTCCAAAAAAAGGCACCCTACGAGGGACTGATTTTTCTATTTTGGTGTTTTTGCAACCCTACCTGGGACTCTTGGAGGTTAGAAAAGGTACCCTGACCAGCGGAGCATCCCCGTAACCCATCTTGCCCTAGTACCCCCCCCCCCCCGGGGGCTGATGATCGAAGTATCGGTTGCAGATGTACGGTATACACCTATCGAACAAATTAGATTTTCCAATTAAGACATTAAGCTCAAATTTTGTGAAAATCATCAATTTTGTACCTTTTTTTCTTCATCTATGAACACACAAAATTGTTCTAATTTCATTGGTTTCTCGCGCTTCGACATTTTGTATTCTCGTGCCCGCTCAAATAACTTCTATAATCAAATCAACCAGAAATCCTAGTCCTGGATTTTTTCTCAGTGTAAATGATGGATCTTTTCATTTATTTTCGTCCAGAGAATTCCACATCATATCCATAATAAACTTCTTCGAATGTTTTTTATTGTATTCTTTCTTCTTTTCAATTTCCTGCATTATTGATGGTGGTGCAATTCGTAAAATTCTTTTGTCAGGTCAGGTTCTCCTTTAAAAATGGTCACTCCAGTTATTCTTCTTCTCATCATAATATTTCCCTTTTTATTTAATATGATGTCGATTAGTATATAGAAAGAAAGCATAAGGAAAAATCTTTAACAATTTCGAATTTCCGTTTTTTTTTTCGTACCATAAATTTTAATGAAGGTGACAAGTAGGAGGAGAATTTGGTCTATGAATGGATCATACAATAATTTTCATTTTTATTGGATTGTATTTAATGTATAATTCATGATAGGCCTATAAAGTAAAACTACTGACTTTGCTCTTGAAAGAAAAAGAATTAGACATACCTCCGAGAGACTTTTTCGAAAAATTTTCTCTGATTCTCGAAAATTTCCTACCCTTAGTGAGACTTTTTTGTAATTTTTTCTCTCAAAATCAAAATTTTTTCCTAAAAATCGTGATTTTTCCAACCCTTAGAGAGACTACTTTGAAATTTCCTGATTTTTGTAACCCTTAGAGAGACTTTGAAAGAAGAAAAACCCGACCCTTACCGTCTGCACATACCCAGCACCTATTTTTGCCTAAGTACCCCCGGGACATACCTTAAGGTGGGAGTCACATGAAGAATGGAGAAAATTGAAATTTTACATTTTTCATCATAATTTTTGAAGCAGAAAAGATTTCTAAATGAAACTTTCCAGAAATGTAATATAACAATAGACAATGTGAAAAATTTAAAAAAAATTCTAAAAATAGCCAAGACGGGGGTAATATCAGCCAGGGGGTAATACACTATCAAAATACTTTGGCAGCGTTTCAGAAAAATCTATAAAAGCTATTCCAAAAATTTTTTTTGGAAGTTGCTAGTATTTGGATAAGCTGTGGAATGAATGGATAATTTTTTCAAAATTTCATTCCAGGGGGTCTGGAACCTAAAAAATGGAAAATTTGAGTTTTAAAGTCGAAAATTGATTTTTCTAGATTTTTTCAAAAATTTAATCCATTCATTCCATAGCAAACCATAAATGGAGCAACTCCTGAAAATTTCATGATCATAGCTCTTTCCAATCCTGAGAAAACGTTGCCAAGGTGTGCGAAAACCCCCTGAAACCTATTTTGAGAAAACGGTCCGTAAAGTCAGAAGTAGATATATCTCTCTATTTCTCTGTAATAAATCGACCGTTTTACAAAATTCTTTCTCTGTTTGACAAAAATGGAATAAAGTTCTACTTTATATACTTTAGAAAAGGCTTTCAAATATCAAAATAGTCCAGAAATTCCAACTTATCACTTTCCGTGATGTGCGCCAATCCTTAAAATTTTGCGCCAAACTCCACGTCAACATTGATTTAAGTCATTTTAAGTGTGTTTTCACAACAAATACCATATTTTCAATGTAATAGATCATCCTAGTATATTTTCCTCACTGATTCTGTCAGTCATAAGTTAATTTAAAGTTGATCTGTTGTGATACAAGAATCCACTTGGACATCTAGCCGTGCACGATTTCTCGTGAATGTAAATAATCCAGCCAGAGGGCGCGAAGGGAGTGTCGCAGACCTTTAATAATTCATCACACACAATTGTTAAACCAGCCTCCAGGCTTTCTATTCCCTAAACAATTGGACATTTAAATAGATACATCATTGAATATGCCTTTCATCTCTTTGGCCTTCAAAGTTTTTTGGTAGGTGTCGTCGTCGTCCAAACTAAGTTCATATCGGAAACGTTGAGTTTGAGAATCAAGTCTTTGGTTTCACCTCACTCAAGCTTTCTTAGTTGAAAAGAATGACATTAAAGAGTAAAAAATGTCATCAGTCAATCCAACATTTCCCAATTAAAGCAGTTTTCATAGTCAAAAACACTGGCTGGCTCCAAAATTTGTATGTTTTTAAGAATATCACTTCTTTGGTTACCATCTTTGATATTAGGAAATCCCGCGAAAAAAAGGCGGTATTGACTTAGACGCCCGAAAAGGGCGTAAAAAGATCTTTCGTTTGGTATGTCATGATCCTATGTTTAGATCAGCCATAAAGAAATCAGGCCCTAGCAACGGGTATGATTTTTCGTTGCTAAGGAAAATACTTTAGATCAGGGTCTAGAAAAAACGTTATATCTCAGGAAATATAAATGCTATGGCCTTAAAATTTTCAGGGTGTGTTCAGAAAGGGTATAGGGTCATGAAACGCGCAAAATCCCGAAATCGATATTTTTTTCACCAAATCTCAAAGCTTCATGTGACTCCCACCTTAAGGAATTAAACCGAAGGAAACTTGTTACAGGTTTCAATTTCTGATTAATTTCTGTTTTAATACGAGTTTCATGATTCCGATATCACGCAATTTTTTTTCTTCAATCACGATCACGCAAATCAGCAAAAAGAATGGACAATCACGCATCCCTTTGAAGAAACTCAAAATCACGTATCGCCACAGCTAAAAAATCTTTCAAATCACGATCACGTTTTGACCTCTCAACGTCTCATCACGCTATCACGAAGAAAAAATTTCCAAGTCACGTAATCACGCTGCAAGAAAAAGCCCTTAAATATTCTTTGAGCAATCCTTAGATTAGATTTGAAAAAAAGGGCAATGATTTTTTCAATATTATCAAAAAATTTCCCATTTAAAAAAGTCTATTCACGATAAGTGTGCACTCTTTTTTCTTTTACCTATAACTTGTGAAGGAATTCTTCAATCTTTATAAATTTGGTATCGTTGGAGAGATATTTGTGAGTGGAACAATTTGAATAAAAAAATCTTCAAAAGAATTCTAAAAATGAAGATGAAAATGAAGAAGAAAAAAATGAAGATCTTGTAGAAAAGTGCTATAACTATCATTTTCACTGGAGAGATTCTTTGATCTTTGGAGGTCATTACTGTGAAGAAATTTCACTAAAATATTTATTCAATACAAAGTTATGATACAAAGTTGATAAGTGATTGACCCCAAAAAACAGCAGAAAACAGCAGAAAACAGCGTTTTTAGACGTCAATTAGCTTATAACTTTGTTTGATATCTTTTGACTGAATGATTATTTTTGAGAAATTTTTTCACAGTGATGACGTTCGATAATCAAGGTTTCACTTCAGTGAAAATGATAGTTATAGCACTTTTCTACAAGATCTTCATTTTTTTCTTCTTCATTTTCATCTTCATTTTTAGAATTATTTTAAAGATTTTTTTATTTCAAATTGTTCCACTCACTAATATCTTTCCAATGATACCAAATTTATAAAGATTGAAGAATTCCTTCAAAGGTTATAGGTAAATGAAAAAAGAGTGCACACTTATCGTGAATAGACTTTAATTTTATTCAACTTATATTTTAATATTTTCGAAAACATTGTTCTCCAAGACCAAACAGCAAAATAAGATAAGAGGAGGAGGAGATGTGAAAGAGTAGACAAAATGTTAAATTTCAAAATGCTATTATAAGTTTGAAGCATTATGATTCTTAAGTTTTTAAATTTTTGCAAATTGAGCATTATGGATTCTTATAAAAAATCTCTCTCGCTCGCTCGGACCAAAGACTTTGCTCGGACCACCACCCCATAACTTTATCAGATGGGATGGAGTTTTTATAAGATACTAAATAATTGGTCATTTGAAGTGATAAAAATGACGCGTTCTTTAGAACAAGTAACAAAATATCTTTATTACTGGTTAACGACCAACCAAATCAAACAAGAGCTTGTAAAAACTCCATCTCGTCCCAACTTTATTACGCACGAGCGAGCGCAGCGAGCGAGTGCGATTCTTTTGGCAAAAGCGCGGGAAAAAAAAGCTGATATGCGGAGTGATAAAATCGATTTTTACCCTTTTTCAGCCTCGTTTCCATTCAGACTTTCGTCGTCGTGTGCAACTGTCTTAAGTCCCAATATGGAGAACTATCGCCTGTACCCGACTGACTGTTGGAAGCATTACGTAATGGATTTTTTCCAAATCGAGCTCCGGCGTGAAAAACAGTAGGATGTTTTTCATACGACGATGAATACGTCATTTCTTCGAGAAACGTCGCGGGAAAATATAAGTATCCTTCTCGATCGGGAAACGTCGCTCGGTTCGGAAGCGTATTGTTGATCGGACCATACTGCCTTTTAACAGTCAAAACAAAGATGGCGGCAAAAATAAACAACTGGTTGCTACCGCTCTTTCGCTATTTTTCTTTGGTTTTTATGCTTTAATGAGTTGAATTGGATCATGATTTTTGTGTGATTGTTACAAGAAATGGTTGATGATGAAGTTTTCTTATTATTCCTTCCTGAATTTGATGTTTCGTCTGGTTTGGCATGAGAGATTGATGCAATCTCTTCTTGAAAAACAGGATATTTTATCCGGTCGATATTTTATCAACTTTCACAACAAACTAACTTCAATTTTGCCCGTATATTTACACAAATTCTAACAAGGCAGTTGACTGAATATTTGTGGATAAATCTGACCATGCTATACTGTATTTGAAAAATTAAATACTTGCGACATCAAAAAAGTTTGAACTCACTTTTTAATGATGGTCGTTTTTAATGTGGTAGATGCGGCAACCCAAGGAAATGGTTGTGGTTAAAAATGAACTGGTTAGCTTTTTGTTTTGGACAAAATTTTCTGCCCCGTTTAAAACGTGGAAACTTTTGCTGTGAATTTGGACATTTTCTTCCACGTGCATTTTAAACGTGGAAAACCTTTGGTTGTGAATTTGGACATTTTCCTCCACGTGCGCTTAAAACGTGGAAAACTTTTGGTTGTGAATTTGGATATTTTCTTCCACGTGCGTTTAAAACGTGGAAATTTTTGCTGTGAATTTGGACATTTTCTTTCACGTGCTTTAAAAACGTGGAAGTTTTTGCTGTAAACTTGGACATCTTTTTCCCCGTGCGTTTAAAATGTAGAAAATGTTTTCTTTAACTTGACATTTTCTTCCACATGCATTTAAAAAATGTAGAAAAATTTTGCTGTCAGGCAAAAATAAAAAAAAATGTAGTGTTTCCGGAATGCGGGTGAAGGAAAAAAGCTTTGATGCGGCCGGCCAGAAAAAAATTTTTGTTTGATTTTTTTGATGACTTAAGTAATATATAAGATCATTGAAATAGAACTTTAACAATAACTTTTATGTACAAACAGTATGAAGTAAGCCCTGGATATACTAATGTATCAACTACTAACTAACAAACAATTCTTGATCTACAAGTGGGAATATCTAACCAAACTACTTTTATAGCTTAAATGCTCCAACTTGATTTTTTTTATAATGAACTATACTGTATAGATGAACCCATAGTCTGTGGCCAGATCAGAAAATTATTATTTTTCACCCGGTTGGTTCCAGAAACGCTATATTTTTTTATTTTGCAGGATTCTTTAGAGGAACAGACTGAAAACATCGTTCATCATATTTTTTTTATACCTTGCAAAACAACTAGAATCTGTTTTACGTCCGCCTAAGTGAAAACTAAAAATTAGAACTACCATATAATACGGGGCAACTTAATCGCGAAATCCATAATAGCTTTCATCATAGCTTTTCAAAGATATAATAGCTTTAAGTGGACCCCGACGATGTAAAGTCAAAGGAAAAATATATTGCGCTACGCTAAAACTTAGTACTTACGCCCCTGATGAGTTAACCTTTTTTTGAGGTGAAGTTAATTTTACATTAGACTATAATTCGGTGTGAAACCAGTAGGTTAAGTAATTTTACTTTACTAAGTAAAATGCATTACCCTACTCATTTTTGGTACGTTGTATAACTTAAGATGACTTTTCGTCTTCTTTTTCAGAATCCCGAGTCGCACTGGTGTTGGCATGAGATCTTCCAATCACCTACGCTCTCATCCCGTCGAAAAACATGAAGAAACAGCCTTCGGGCAACTGCTAGTTATCATCAAGAAAAAAGCACCTTGGGAGAGAGCGGTGATGAATCGAATAATAAAACACCTGCGAAGGAGCACCAATACGCGAAGAATTCCACGAAGTGCTATCGGGGTAATTATTTTCGTATCTTCTTCTTGTTAATTGCTGGACCTTAATTTAATTTCAAAAGACTAATGAACCAGTCATTAATTGAAGAAGTATATTCTTTTTGAGAACAAATAAGTTTTTGGTTAGGCTCCGATGGCCCCTCCTGCTGCTTAGTGATCTTTGGAAAGTATTCCCTCTTTTGCCCTAATTCAAAAGTATTGGCCCCTTTTCAAGACTTTTCGACCCGACATTTCCATTCCAATCCCCCTTCCGCTTATTAAGTTTTTGAGAAAGCATTCCCACCCGCTTATTCCAAACCCCCGTTATTAGGTACCACGAGAGTATGCCAAAATTAAGTTCTTTTATGGTATAGCCAGAGCTTAATCAATAACGAAATCCAAAGCCCGCAGCCATGAATCAATGAGTTAAAATTAGTTACAATTTTAATTAGAAATCAAAAATGATATTTATTCTTTTTTTTTCTAAGCTTCTTTCATTTTTAGTTGTTTCAGGGTTTTGCATTATGGCTGAAGAATCCAGGCTACACGACCCCAACTTGTATTTAGACTCACTTCAGATGCGTACATGCCCGATCTATTGGATGAAAATCTTTCAAGGAAATCAGGTAGTGATTTGTTTTGTTTTATATGTTTTTTTATAAGAAACTTCAAACTTTTTTAAGGCTAAGATAACATAGTGGTGTGGAAGTATTTTGTGCATTTTCTCAAGAAATCGGGTGTTTTAAGAGTCCACAATTTTATATAGTTCCTAACTTTTTCTTAATAGTTTGGTCGTCGAGCCTTATTTTGTTATAAAGTTTGTTGTTATTAAAAAACGTGTATTTCTGAAAATAGGTATGGATATAAGCGAACACAACTCTGACTTCCGTGTTCAGGGTTTCGAATCCCACTCAGTGATGCGAATTATTTTACCTAGGAAGTTTTTTCACCTGAGCCACTCCTGTAATGTAAGGGGTTATAAATAGTTTTTTTTTATAAGAACAAACTTTATAAAATGTGAGTTTGGTCGCCCGATTCGGATTAAATGTTCGGGGAATCAGGAATAATTTCCTGCGTAAATTCTGTGCATAAGCTTTTTTATCTCCGTTATATTACGCCATGCAAACTTATCAGACAGTTTTTGTGGTATAGATAGATTCTAATTAGCTCCGTAGTAGCTTGTTTAATGAAATCTAAATAACGGAGATAATTAAAAGCCTCGTGAAAGGTTGCCGAAAGTTTCTACTACAAGTGCAAATCTAAATTGAAATTGAAATTTATGGTTCTTCATTGATATTATTCCATACCACACTCGTGATGTTGTTGAAAACAAACCTCCTTTCTGATAGATAAGATGAGAAGAAAGTTTATTATTGTTTCTATTACTCGAAATCTATGATAACAGTTGATAGCATGTCCCAACCAAGATCACTCGCTGTATATGGCAACCTAACCATTGTATTATTGCCAGATCAAGTTATACCATGAATTATGTTAGGTACAATTAGCAGATTTGAAGTGAAGCAAAAGAACATTTATCACCTAAACGCTATAAAGCAAGATTTGATCGATGATTCACCGTTCCAAGACGAGTAATTTTGTGTAACCATTTGGGAGTATGACTTAAAATTTCTTGAACAAACATACAACTGTCGGCTGTCCAGTTGTCAACTGCATTATTGAGTATATGCCCGGCTGAAATTGATTGCGATATGTTATGACATAAAGTGTGGTTGATAAACTTGGTGGTATCAAAACAAATTTGTTGTCAAAGAGATTCAGGAGATATAACTTTCACTGATAGCGCGCCCTTTTTAACTTTTTTGTTTTCATTCAAAATGACCGGACGCCGATTGGAGAATTAGAGCCAGCTGCCTAACCGTCCATCACCCGATAGGATTAACAATTAACCAGTGTGGTAACGTGCGCGCGAGTGACGTTAAACGCTCCATCGTTTTGCCACTATATGGTCTTCTTCGTTCCAGACCACATTCGCACGTGTTCCACTACAGATTTTTTTCATAGTTCGATTTAAAGGCTACTCGGTGCGAAAGAGAATCGTGTATTTTTTAATATGCCGTTCATTAATTCAAATAAAATGACTTTGGAGGTTCGGTGAAATGGTGGCCGAATTGCCGTCTAATGTTTTGTCAATAGTCCAAGTTAGAGCAGTTGATGGTAAATTTAGCGGACTACTTACTTGGTGATTGGGCCAAAATCATCCAAATTTAACTTTTACTGCCATCCGCTGCCAAATTTAGATTATTGTTTTCTTCTCCATGTTTATCTATTAAGACAAATAAGTTCCCGTCAAATTTAATTTTTCAAGCCAGCAGCCATATTAAATTCCCTCCAAATTATTTTTACTTTGTTTAAGATTACTTCAACTGTATTATTAGATTTACTATAATAATTCATTGAAACTTTCTAGCAGCAATTTTTTTATTGTAAACACGAAACATTCATTGATATAAGTTAACATGATATGATTAAGTCTTCAAACTCGAACCCTATAACTTGAATGTGTCCTTAACTCGGACGGTTTTTTTTATCTCTTCAGAAAAATTTAGGCTATTTTCACCTATGTCCCTAATATTTTAAAAAATGATAAGTTTTCTGAAAACCTTAAGATTTAGGGATGACAAAAATAATATTATATTACATATTTGTTTCTGAAGAATATTTTCAGGCTGATTCAATCTCATTTTATCTTTTCTAACATTAACTTAAAATCACTTCAGCCATTTTGACATTAACGCAAATCAAAAGCACGTTGCTTATTAACGATTTTGCACATTCGCATATACGTGTTACACTGTTAAGCTTTTCGTCTTTTACTTTTTCAAACTTTTAAGCTCTTTAAGGTATTCTTTCAGGCGACCTTCCCAGTGCAGCTGGTTTATTTAAATAAAAAAACATTTGGAATTAGAAATAAAGCGGGGGAACCTTTTTTGACAAATATGTATATTGTAACATACATAAAGATTAAGAAACGTTGTATTTCTTCTTTTCAATACTTAAAGTTTCTTGCTTTCGCATTCATCAGTTGATTAGAAATAACTATCAAAACAAATTCCACTTTATTTATATTGTAACATAAATAAACGTATTAAACAACTTGTAAGCTTTGGACTTTAAGCTGCCATTTCTCTAAGAAATTTCTACTAAGACAACTTACTGAAAGAATCTTCCTTTTTATTAAATCCTGTATATTAGTCCGGGGGAGGTCAACTATGACAGTCGTAGAGGCAGGTGCAAAACAATATCATCATGTAGCACTATGTCTGAAGTTTCCGAATTTACTTGTTTGCTGTCCGAAATTTTCTTGTAGGTGTCTATTTTACGGACCAGAATGCTTAAATAGCGACATTTTTTGACGTCAATTTTGTTTACTAAATTATATCTAACTTCTAAACGGTTTATGGAATTCAAACGAAACTTTGCCAATTTGTTACTGATAAATAGGGCTAACTTTCAATAGTAAAAAAGTTGCTGTGTCGCTGTTGATTGTGCAAAAGTATCACCTTTTTTCCACTCCTACTGACAAACGTTTTTGTTTTAAACTTAATTTTTTGACGTATTTTTACATCGAATTAATCCTTAGCATATAAGTAAGCGCTGTTGAAAGTTTTGTTTCAAAAGCTTAAGTGAAACTCAAGATATTCAATTTCTAAGACAACCATGTATAAATCAAAAACATAACAAATGATAAAACTGACGTCGAAAAACGAAAGGAAAAAATACAGACCTAGACGTCAAAATTGTTCAAAAATTGTTCAACAAACAATATCCAACCATTCTAACTATTTTGAGAATGCCAAGACGAAACGCGAAAATATAATGCATTACTAACAGTGGCGCCTGGCAGGGGGTGCAGGTGTGCAGTGCACCAGCCAGAAAGACTGAGTGTGGCGCCAAAACGCTTTTCAAGGGGGCCCAAAAATCTTTTGATCTTTGGTTGGGCTATTTGGCGCCCTTTGACACGTTTTTAGTGCCTTCTATAAGTGCAATGTAAATTTTTTTCGCTGCGCTCTTCCTTCCACTTCCAAAACTACTATCAACATTGAATTGCGAAAAGTCAAAGCAAGAGAAGTGTTGTGTATCCACCAGGGGTTAAAGAGGATACTCACCCCCAAATGAGAATTGATTGATCGAAAACTGCTCGCTGTGGTTTTTGGTGGTCTTATGCGGACTAACTTCTCTCCTTTTTAGAATATCTGTTGAGCTGTTTGACTTTTTTTACACACACAAATTTTTTGCCTGCAGCGCCAGAATTTACAAAGAACCCTTATTCCTGTCAACTTTCGGATTTAGGGCCCTTTCAGCCATTGATCTTTAATGGAGAGTAAGTACCACCAGAAATAACAAGGAAATAGATATCAAGTTATCATTACCACCACCTTCGTATAAATAAAAGTTTGTTAACTCAAAGATTCCCGGCGTTACTTTCAACTAGTCACTGCTCTTACAGTTTAATATTTTCACTTAATGGTGGAGGGCGCAAATAAGGACAAAAATACCAGGGGCGTCAATTTCATAGTTTGCACCACCAAGAAAATTAAGCCAGGCCGCTACTGATAAATAAACAATTTTCCCCCAAATATGCTTTTTGCGCATTAATAAGACAACTTTAGGCTATTGATTAAAAGTCTGTGGTAGGAAATTTGCTAGGGGTAGGAAATACTGCATGAGGTGCAAAAATACGGAACGAAGCTAACAGTTACTAAGTATTTAGTGTATTTGACGGAGAAATTTATGGCAGGGGTGTCAAATCTAAGTGATAAAAGTTATATTAGCTCTTCTCTACCGTAAGTTGGTCTAATATCGACATCACTCGTCTAATTCTGACAGCCTTCTTTAGAGAAAGGAATAATTTGAAAGTTGGAATCATTGATTGAAAAAGATTTATCCTCTCTGACCACTAAGCAAAGAAAACAGTTTCAATCGTTCTATAAATTTCAGCTGATAAAAAGGTTGTCGGAATTAAGGAGGGGTGTCGTCGACTTTAGACCAAGTTACGTACCATTTGTTTAATTTAACTTTGTATTTTAATGACCAAGCAGGTCATTCATTTGGAGGGGTATGCAAGTTTCCTCCACTGATAAGTTACCCTACCCGACTTCACGGTATAAGCCAACACAAGCAATAGACCTTTTCGCCTTTCCATCCGCCATATGAATTGTATGCAAAAATTATGTTGGCCGAATTGCCGTGGTGAAATTCCCTTAGAAAGTATGCAAAACATATGCAAAAAGAAAGTATTAATATAAAACTTACATGCATAATTGGCATTATATTAAAGTTTAATCTTGTAGAAGAACGATTAAATTTGCTTCTTTTGAAAACTAGAAATAATCAAATTCGCCCATCTCTTAAAACAAGCACTTCAAAAAACCATAACATTAGACATAAACTAGAGCTGAAAAATCACCCGCGAAAGTACAAAAAATAATCCCTATTCGTCTGACGGTAAATTATTCTCCTGGGAGAGAACCGCCAAACGATCAAATCAAACATTGATCTGAACCCGCTGAATGTGTGACGTCATAATTACTGCTTTCAGTTTGCGTGTTTTGAAACCCGGCACAGTGACAAGCCGTTACTAGCAACCCTGACCTAAGCAATTCAAAACAACATAACCCCCGGAAATTTTAAAAATGTCGGAATGAGCATTAGACAAGAGTGTTTCCTTTTAGGACAAAAGTGTTTTCCTTTTAATGGCATGAAACAGAATATGCTATGTCTTTAAGAAACAAATTCTAAAAAGCTTTTGTTTTTTTTCTGTAAATATTTTCTTTTTGGATTAAAGAAATTCCATCTTTTATTGTTCTAATGATCATAGTATTTCTTTATAAGATACTTTTTTGGCTTTTTAATCTTCGTGTAAACTTGCATATGTTTTGCATATTTTCCAACTAAATCCAACCACGACTTTTTTGTTCCTGTATTTTTGCATACACTTCAAGATGGCGGATGGAAAAGTGAAAAGGTCTATCGAACGGTATTTTTAATCGAACTTTGTCGAAACTTTGTTGTCCGATTAGTGTTCGACTGAGTTGGGTTCTTAAACTTTACTAGAATACTTTAAAAATTCCTAAAAATATAAAGTTCGATTAAATTTGATTAAAGAAATCGAACTTAATCAAACCTTTTTTAAAAAAAGACCTAAATAGAGTTTGATTAGTTTGATTACATCAAATTTTGTCGAAATTTAATCGAACAGTAATTCGAGAAAATACCCTTCAAACAGAATTTCCATCGAATTTTTTGAACGTGTTTATTGTTGAATCGTCAAACATTTTTTGTCGTCAAACTTTTTTCGAACTTTTTCGAAGGTATAGATTTTTGTTGAATTTGTCGAACATTTCTTGTTGTCGTACTTTGTTGAACTTAGTATGTTTTGTCGAACTTAATCGAATAGTCACAATTTTAGCAACTTTTGGGGGTTCGATTATGTTCAACAATGTAGTTTGGTAATCGAAATGTTTGATCAATTACTCCTGGCCTATAATAGTTCCATACCTTTTGCTAGGTGCAATGTGTCATGGTGTTGCTTGTGGTATAGTACCAGTAGTCATTGACCTTGGATGCTACACAGGTTTCGATTCCCACTCGCAGCGGTTTCACTTGTTAGTGAACAAATCTTCGCCAAGGTCAACCCAAAATGCAAAGAAAATATAACAATAACCAAAGTTACCCTTGCTGCAACCATTGAAACGTGGAGTTAAGTTATTCTGATTAGTGCTGGAGTATTAAAATTATCCAACATGACATCGCGTCTAGCAAAAGGTCCATTGAATCAAGATGACCTAACCCAATCACAAAGCCAAATTGATTCAAGCTGAAGATTAATTTTCACTGATGCATATTTAGCTAGGAAAAGTGTGTATTTATAATATTTTCTTGACATTATTTTAATGCTGAAGTTTGTAGATGTCTGATGTGAATATTTTTTCCCGTGCAAATTTCTTCCCCTAAGTTTATAATATATCAACTATCGGAACCAAATGATTGGTCATTGATTAAAAATGTATCAAGTGGGCGAGTCTGTTTTATGAGAAATGAAAGTCAATCAAAGTTGATCGATCTGCTCGAAATTGATAACATTAGTATAATTTCATGTTTCAATGATATGGATCTGAGGCAAACAACAGCAGTAACAAAGTTTTAGTTTTAAAGAAAGAAATTTATGCAGAAAGATTGTTGGCCTCATGATTTATCTGAAATCCAAACTTAATTTCCTCCAAAATATAAAAAATTTCATGTACTTTCCAAATTTGTGCTCTATCAAGCTTTAAAGTTATTTTTCTTATCTAATATCAATATTTCGCCAAAAATACCCCCACAATGGCTGAACTAAATTCCTGTCATATTATATTTATGCCTTGGCATCAGCAAAATTAAATGTCCGCCAATAAGTTTATTGTGTTTAAAGTCTGTCATCTCAAAAAGTATGTGTATACTTTACTTTTCAAGCAATTTCTCAGCACCAAGTCATGCTAAAATTGGAAAGATATATTAGAAGTGAATAATCTAAATGATAAAAGGTTTTTGAAATATTGAGAATAGAGTTTCTACGGAATTTTTGTCGCCATTTTCAAGGTTTTCAAGGTTTTTCGGAACTCAAATCGACTTAAATAGTAGGATACAACTTGTTGACAAGGTGCAAAAGATGTTACTACCAGTATTTGGTCTAGAAACAATGATTGCGAGCGAAGCAAGCAAGAAAATTCTTAAGGTTTAGCATAGACCAAAACTTTGGTGAGGACCCAAGCCAAAACAAGACAACTAAACTGTCACAATCATGCATTTTTAAGGTTTTCAAGGAATTCTTTCCCATTACATCACTTTCAAGGTTTTCAAGGTTTTTAAGGTCCCGTAGACACCTTGGAGAAAGTAAGAAGAAAAATTTAACGTTTAACCCCTTTTTTGTTTCTTTGTATTTGTGTGCGAGTTTTGATTTATTTTTCTATGTTTGTTAGTTTGTTTGGACTGCGGGTTGGTTCAGGGTTATGGAATCTTGGGGAGGCTGAGTGTTGGACAATCAAAGATAGATACACAACTAAGCCACACTGGGACCGTTCACTTTTAGGTGACAATAAGGCTGTTTTCTAGCCCCGTTCTATGTATTGCATTCTATTAATGGTGAGGGTGGGGGTTAACTTAGGCATAACTAGGTGTCAGGTATGAGCTTTTGTCTACCTTCCCAAGTCTCTGAATTATTTAAGGTACGAAAAGTCAAAAAATCTCTAGAAGGTTAGAACATTTCTTGAGAATGTGCTCTAAGAATCACTTTTTTACCTTTTTTCTTTAAGGGTAACTTTGCTCTCCAATCAACTTTCCTCCTATTATGGCCAGTTTTCTCAGGTCCGACCTGACATTCTCCAACCGTAGTACTTCCCTGCTCCCCGGTCGTTTAATATGATTATTTCATCTATGAATAATCGAACATTATGCGAAATTTTCGACTCTGAGTCGTCTTGTTCTTATTAAAGGGGAACTCAACAAATTTTGGATTTTTTCGTTTCTATCTTGAAATGGTTTGTTTCAACGATAATAATCGTCATCTAATTGAGGAAAAAATCTGCATAAATCTATTGGCATTCGCATGGAATATCAACGAGTTAATCTAAAAAGAACAAAAAATAGAGAAGAAAATTCTCTTTATCTTTTTCAATCAGTAACGAAAGCAGCCGGTGAGGCGACCTTTTTTTCCGATGTGTTCTGAGAGCATATTTCAGCTAGAAATTTTGATCTGTTCTGATCAGATCTTTCAAAATTAATCAGCCAGAAATAATGATCTGTTCTGGTAAGACAAGGGTATAATCAAGGTCATCTACCGTGCAGTAGCGGCCTGGCTTAATTTTCTTGGTGGTGCAAACTATGAAATTGGCGCCCCTGGTACTTTTGTCCTTACTTGCGCCCTCCATCATTAAGTGGAAATATTAAACTGTAAGAGCAGTGACTGGTTGAAAGTAACGCCCAGAATCTTTGAGTTAAAAAACTTTTATTTATACTAAGGTGGTGGTAATGATAACTTGATATCTATTTTCTTGTTTAATTTTAAATGTCATAGTTTTCTAAACAAGGAAAAAATTTTCTATTTTCAACTTTTAAAATTTCTAAAAATGCCTCAATTTATCTTATACCGATTTAGCACCAAAAATAAAGCTCTTAAAATAAAAAACATGAGAAATATGGCAAAAAATGGCCCCCAAAATTTGAAAGTTGGCAGGACTAAGGGTTCTTTTTAATTTTGGCGCGGCAGGCAAAAAATTTTGATGTAAGAAACGTCAAAGATCTTCTAAAAAGGAGAAAGTTAGTCAGCATAAGACCACAAAAACCACAGCGAGCATCATCAAGTTTCGATCTCTCATTTTGAATTGGTTAGCATCCTCTTTAACCCCTAGTGGATTCACAACACTTCTTTTGCTTTGACTTTTCGCGATTCAATGTTGAGAGTAGTTTTTAAAAAAGTCAAGAGAAAGGATGCAAGAGCGTAAAATAAAAGGAAGCGCCGCAGGCGAAAAAATCAACATTGCACTTATAGAAGGCGTTATAAACTTGTCAAAAGGCGCCAAGTCGCCCAATTAAATATCAACAAAATTTTGGCGCCCCTCTCAAATCTTTCTGGGTGGTGCACTGCACACCCTGCACCCCCTGCCAGGCCGCCACTGCTACCGTGGTTTTGTTGTTTAGGTAACCCTAGAAAGCTTCAGAACACATATTTTAAGGAGACAGGGGTATAATCAAGAGGTATAATCTTGTTGCCTAGTAACCCTAGAAATTTTCAGAACACATCTTTCGTGGAGCAAAACAAATATCTTACAAGTTTATTTTGGCAAACTTTTTTTCCTAGATTTTAGAACACATCAAACCATAAAGTAATGATAAGTTTAGGGATACAAGAAGTGCGATAAAGGTTTCCTAGAAATCAGAACACATCATTTGTATAAAAAATTGAATGTTCATAACATAGAAGATAAGAACACATATTTCTAAAAAATCTCTCCGCCGGCTGCTTCTGAGGTATTTATTCCTCACTTCTGGAGACTTTTAATTGAACATTTAAAAGGGACGCTAGCTTGATCCTATTTCCTTTAATTCATTAAGTCTGATTTTCACAATATATAAAAGGATTAGCTAACCTTCCATAGGGCTTATTGCATATTAATAGAAAATTTAATCCCATAATACAAAACCTTAGACTAACCCTGTTCTTTAACCCTTTATAGGCCAAGGTATCCATATGGATACCTAAACTTTGAGTCATCATAAAATTACGCACGTTTCCCCTTTTCATCTAATTTTTTCTTTACTATTAAGGCAAATTTATCTTTAATTATGCCAATACGTAAGTTTTTGAATAACTTTTCAATAACGTTAAATACAGTTAATTCATTTAATCCCACTTTTTGCACACGTGAAAATGTACTAACTTTGAAATAGAATATCTCGGCGAATAATTATGCTATTGACATGCGGTTTTTTGTATTGGAAAGCCTATAAAACAGGCCATTGGCTCAATTTTATTTCAGTAATGTAATCTCCTTAATTTTGCATAATTAATTTTTGAAAATTGGGGTATCCGTATGGATCTTGTGGCCCAAATGGTATTGGAAAAATGGTATCCATATGGATATTGTGTATCGATTAACTAAAAATCGATTCACTCGAAAACTGCAGGAGATTCGAAGGGCAAATTTTTTCGTCAATTCTACACCCTACTAGGAGTATAATATAAAAAAATTCGTCCTGATCTAAGAGGTGCCCTACGAAGTGACACAAATCACTACCTGGGCCGCTGGTCACCAGCTCTTTAACAATGGAACCAAAGTGCTAGAAAAGAAATTGCTTCTTAAGCAGCTAGACCCAAGCAATCCCCTGTCAAGGAGCTAATAAAACTACCACCAAGAAAGTAAAAGAGGATTGAGCTAAAACAAGAAAGACCAGCATCAGATGGAACAGCCTACTTCATCAGATCTTCTACCTACTGTAGTAAATGTTTGATTTGTAATGTGTAAGAACCCATTTGTATCCAAGCAAGATAAAGTGGCGAATTTTGCATTGTACTTGAAACACTTGTACTGTTGATTGAGATTGAGAACTTCAGCATCTGAGAGGTAACTTTCACCATCTGAGAGGTAACTTTCACCATCTGAGAGGTAACTTTCACCATCTGAGAGGTAACTTTCACCATCTGAGAGGTAACTTTCACCATCTGAGAGGTAACTTTCACCATCTGAGAGGTAACTTTCACCATCTGAGAGGTAACTTTCACCATCTGAGAGGTAACTTTCACCATCTCGAAAACACCAGTTTGTTTTTAATTTCATTGAGCTTAGCAAACAATTATTATAAAATGTATCAAAATGAAGTAAACTGCTACTTACAAACTGGATTTATTTGGTCACGAATATGGTATTTTTGATATGTGCATTCTCCGTATAAGAAACCCCGGTCTGGAAGCCTTTTGTTGTAACTTTTTGTTAGCTTTTTCCTTTGTTTATGATACGTGATAGATGATTTCAAACGAGGCTAAAAATCAGGACTTACTCCTGTTTACTCAGTATTTTTATAAGAATATTCTTATGTTCCTGGTGTTTATAATGATAATTTTTGCTATAATACTATCTTGTCTTCTTTCAAGAAATTTATATCAATAGACCTTTTCATAAATAACGTCACAAACATCACTTGCCTCGTTTTGAAATTATTGCCATGGTGATTAACTCCCAACAGATTTTATTAAAACTCATTTGATTTATATGCACAAAAATTATTTAAGGTCTCAAGGGACATAATCACCATGGTAATTGTTTGAATAAGAGGAAAGTGATGTACGTGACGTAATTTATGAAAAGATCTATTTGTTAACTTAACTTTTCCAAAGCCTACCGGGTGACCCACGAAAAGTGACATTCTACATATATCAGTATAAACTATTTTTTATAAGAACCATCTAATTATAGATTTTTGTGACGCTTGGCTGTTCTTATTTTTTTGGCACTTTTTATACTCATATATATAGTTGTTTAGGAGAATGATTGGTCTATGAATAGCAAATTACTCCAGCATTCATTACTTTCATTACATTCATTCAGCCAGTACAAACGGGATAGATTATCTTGTCACTACGTAAGGTAACATGTTGTAAAAGAAAAATAAATTATTTTGATCAAAATTTAGCCATTCCAGGCTTAGAGTTGTTTTTAAATAGTTTTTTTGGCGTTTTTGAGCTTCATTGTTCTTATAAAATTGTTCTAGTTAAAAAAGAGTGTATTTTTGGAATATTTTAGCCATGTTAAGTACAATGTTCTTAAAAATAAACTGTTCTTATACTCAAGTATGAATTGAATAGTATGCCATTTCTTTATGTAGTTTATGTAACAATGATGGCATCGAATGTGGTTTCCTCGATATTTCGCCTCAAACGAACTTTTAATCCTACACTTTTATTATAAAAACCAGTAAAATTTTATACAGGGTCAGCTGCTCTTATTCATTTTGGTACTTTGAGCCTCAAATTGTTATTATCGTTGTTATTATTCTTATTTATAGGGTGTAATTGTGAGGTATTTTAGGCGTTATACTCAATCTTTATTACTTACTTCTCAGCATTGTTTATAAATTACTCTCATTTTTTGGCGATTTTGAGGCACTTTTTTCGACCTCAACAGCGGGACTATTTTGCTCATATGAATATAGGTATACCAGAACATTTTTGGACCTACCCCGGTGGGGTGGAGGTCCTATAAATTAACCTGTGTTTGTCCGTTCGTTTGTTCGTTCGTTCGTTCGTCTGTTACCAACACATCTCGGGATTGAATCATAGGAATCTTTTGATTTTTGGTACAAAGCCAAAAAACGGCTAAAAAAAGGGTTTTAAAGACTTGCATCATTAATTTTTTCTGATTTTTTGCATGAAAGTAGGGTAACATCATTGGTAAAAGATCGCTGAAGCAGATTTTCACAAAAAAAATTTTCGGCTCAACAATTACCAATCTCATCTCATTAATCGCCTAATCGACTAATCTAGTCCCTCTCTTGATATTTTGGTGACTTAAAGTTCCTTCTCTCTTGATATGTTTTGTGTAGTTCGAACATTCCAAAGATCATTTAGCAAAAATTCTTGATATTGGCGATATGCCAAGCTTCACTTTCTATTTAATTATGCGATATCATGATAGGGAAATCAATGGAAACGGCCCGCGCAACGGCCCTGTTGTTATTCCTTCTCTTTTAAAGCTTTCTTTTTTTCAGTCAAGCCTAAATTACAATTCATTTATCAAAATATATAGCAAATCAACAAGGTGGAATGATTTTAAACATTTTTTTAAGCAGGCGTTGTGCATTGTGTTTTTGTTTTTATGCTTCGAAATATTTTTTGTTTTTCAAAACAATCTCTAATGAGTAATCACTTTTAATATAGAGATGCGTACTGGAAAGTTTTTTGTTAAATGAGTATGAGGTTGCATGGTGGCATGGTTGCTAAATGATTTCTAGCGTATGAGATTGAAAGTCACTGTGGCTTCACGAATATATGCTGGAAAGTATTTCATATCACCGTCTATAAAGAGTTATTAATTTGATTCTTATAGAGTATATGTTTATAAAAAAATAAATATGTTTATATTGCGCGCCATCTCTTGTTTACTTTGTAACAGCTTATTACCGAAAGGTATATCACCGTCTATCAAGAGTTATTGATTTGATTCTTATAAAGTATATGCTTATAAGAAAAATAAATATGTTCATATTGCGCTCCATCCCTTGTTTACTTTGTAACAGCTTATTACCAAAAGGTATATCACCGTCTATCAAGAGTTATTGATTTGATTCTTATTAAGTATATGCTTATAAGAAAAATAAATATGTTCATATTGCGCTCCATCCCTTGTTTACTTTGTAACAGCTTATTACCGAAAGGTATATCACCGTCTATCAAGAGTTATTGATTTGATTCTTATTAAGTATATGCTTATAAGAAAAATGAATATGCTCATATTGTGCGCCATCCCTTGTTTACTTTGTAAGAACTAATTACCGAAGCCTATATCATCGTCTATCAAGAGGCATTGTTTTGATGCTTATAAAGTATATGCTTATAAAAAAAATGGATATGCTCATATTGTGCGCCATTCCTTGTTTACTTTTTAAGAACTAATTACTGAGGGGTACATCACCGTCTATCAAGAGTTATTGATTTGATTCTTATAAAGTATATGTTTATAAAAAAATGAATATGCTCATATTGTGCGCCATCCCTTGTTTACTTTGTAAGAACTAATTACCGAAGGCTATATCACCGTCTATCAAGAGTTATTGATTTGATTCTTATAAAGTATATGCTTATAATAAAAATAAAAATGCTCATATTGTGCGCCATCCCTTGTTTACTTTGTAAGAACTAATTACCGAAGGCTATATCACCGACTATCAAGAGTTATTGATTTGATTCTTACAAAGTATATGCTCATAAGAAAAATAAAAATGCTCATATTGTGCGCCATCCCTTGTTCACTTTGTAAGAACTAATTACCCAAGGCTATATCACCGTCTATCAAGAGTTATTGATTTGATTCTTATAAAGTATATGCTCATAAGAAAAATAAAAGTGCTCAAATTGTGTGCCATCCCTTGTTTACTTTGTAAGAACTAATTACCGAAGGCTATATCACCGTCTATCAAGAGTTATTGATTTGATGCTTATAAAGTATATGCTTATAAGAAAAATGAATATGCTCATATTGTGCGCCATCCCTTGTTTATTTTGTAAGAACTAATTACCGAAGGCTATATCACCGTCTATCAAGAGTTATTGATTTGATGCTTATAAAGTATATGCTTATAAGAAAAATAAAGAAAAAATACATACTGTGAAGCTAAAGACTCAAAGATATATGACGTAATCCAAAGAAAACCCGCGTACAGTGAAATAGACCGATTCCATGTGATTTTCTAAGAAGTGACAGAAACAATAGGTACACTTTGCTTAGCTCCGAGCCTTATATAGTGTACCCGTTTGGACCTGCACATAGTTTCTTGTTTGCTTTTATTTCATTAGCGAAAATTAGTCAGTTAGGAACAGACAGCTTGCTTGAGATTTGGTTGAAGATAGTGCCTAACTGGATATTACCGAATCAGTCTATTTATAAATAAAATCACAAAATGCCCAAGAAAATTAAAAAAAATTCGTCATGGATAGCTGTAAATAAATATATGAGCTTTTTTTTTTTGACCTACCCCGGTGGGGCGGAGGTCCTATAATTTAAACCTTTGTCCGTTCGTCCGTTCGTTCCTTCGTTCGTTCGGTATTAGCTTTTCTCGAGATTGGCTCTTTGATTCTTTATGATTTTTTGCACAAAGATGCATAACTATAAATCCTCGAATGTGACGGAGCCCGATTTTCGAAAAAAAAATATTTTTGGGCAATTTTTGGCCAAAAAACGGCTAAAAAACGGGTTTTTTGGACTTTGTGAATAAAATTGGATCATTAACTTTTTCTGATTTTTTGCATGAAAGTAGGTTACCATCATAGGTAAAAGATGGCTCAAGCAGATTTTTTCAAAAAAATTTTGTTGGCTCAAAAAACGCATATTTATCTATAAGAATCACTATTAATAAGCATACATCAATGTTCTTAGCCAAATTACTCAATTTTTTGATGAAATAGATGGTTTTTTTTGCTCACAAAGTCTTGAATATGAAAGAATATTTCAAGAGCATGAAATTTTGGTTTCTAAACGTTTTTTTTATAAGAAACAAACGACTAATTTTAATAGATCGTCACTATTTGTGTTCTGAATGATTGTTTAATGGTCACACTCACGTAGATATCAATTATATATGTGTTAAATGCATAACCAGGTAGGTCCATAAAAGTATTACTTGTTTTTTAAGCATCCATATATTAATACGCTAAAACGTGTGTGTTTACAACATTCTGTAAACAGTTTTCGAAAATCTAACAAAGCTCTACAAAGCCTCCTCTTCACGGCGTTGAACCATCGTCTTTTTGCACCTCATGCAGATTTCCTACCCATAGGAAATTTCCTACCACTAGACTTTCAATCCATAGCCCAATTTCCCTTAAGTTGTCTTATTAATACGCAAAAGCATATTTGGGGGGAATTGTTTAGTAATGCATTATATTGTACGGCGTTTTGGTATTCTCCAAATATTAGAATATAAAAAACGAAAGCTGGATATTGTTTGTTGAACAATTTTGACGTCTAGGTCTGTATTTTTTCCTTTTCGTTTTTCGCCGTCAGTTTTATCATTTTGTTATGTTTTTGATTATACATGGTTGTCTTTAAAATTGAATATCTTGAGTTTCACTTAAGCTTTTGAAACAAAACTTACAACAGCGCTTACTTATATGCTAAGGATTAATTCAATGTAAAAATGGTTATTACTATAACGAGGAACAAGAAGTAACGAGAAGTAACGAGTAAGTAACAAGAAGTAACAAGAAGTAACGAGTGCTTAAATGGAAGTAACGAGTACTTTAGTCCAGAAAATGACGCTCCATTTTTGCTATTGTCACCAGTTAATTGTTTTAAGATTGATGACGTCATTTCTAGATTTTTGTTAGGCACCTATATCTCGTGATTGGCTTGTCTGTTTCCTTTCAAATTTTTCTTGTGACACCTTGACAATAATGCCTTGAAAATAACCTAATTAGATTTTGTCAATTTTGGTGATGACGCCATCATTTGGGCCCTTTTTTGTACTGGAATCCGGACACCTTTATCTCGTGATTGGCTTGTCCGTTTCCTTTCAAATTTGGCATGTGACACCTTGACAATAATGCCTTGAAATTAACCTAATTAGATTTTGTCAATTTTGGTGATGATGATATCATTTGGGCCCTTTTTGGTACTGGAATCCGGACACCTATATCTCGTGATTGGCTTGTCCGTTTCCTTTCAAATTTGGCATATGACACCTTGACAATAATGCCCTGAAATTAACCTAATTGGATTTAGTCAATTTTGGTGATGACGTCATCATTTGGGCCCTTTTTTGTACTTGAATCCGGACACCTTTATTTCGTGATTGGCTTGTCCGTTTCCTTTCAAATTTGGCATATGACACCTTGACAATAATGCCTTGAAATTAAGCTAATTAGATTTTGTCAATTTTGGTGATGATGTCATCATTTGGGCCCTTTTTGGTACTGGAATCTGGACACGTTTATTTCGTTTTTTAATTCTTTGTCCAATTCGTCTTAAAATCTCATGGGGGGGGTTGGCAAAACCTGTCACGGGTTTGTGCGGGTCTAAAGCCAAAATCACGAAAATCAAAAATCTTTCTCTCAGCTTCGACCAAAATATGGGGAAAATCAACAAAACTTTTGAAAACAATTTCTCTAAGCGTCCTTAAAATGTCGAAATCTTTCACTCTCTAAGTATTCATTTTCAATTTTTGGCTCGGATATACTGGACACGTTGCGAACTTTTAGTCCTCTAAGGGTTGTAACAGTAGAAAAATTTCAAATTTTAGCTCCTAAGAAGGTCGAAATTTGGTCATATCAGTTCCTGTAGAGTTTGTAAAATTCACAAAATATTTCCTTTTTGGACCTACCTGGAGGTCCTATAAATTAACATGTGTTCGTCCGTCCGTCCGTCTGTTACCAACTTTTCACGGGATTGAATCATAGGAATCTTTTGATTTTTGGTACAAAGGTGCAAAATGGTAGTGGCCAAAATGTGACGGAGCCCGATTTTCGAAAAATATTCTTTTGGGCAAATTTGGGCTAAAAAACGGCTAAAAAACGGGTTTTTTGGACTTTGTGAAAAATTGGATTATTAATTTTTTCTGATTTTTTGCATGAAAGTAGGGTACCATCATAGGTTAAAGATGGCTCAAGCATATTTTTGCAAAAAAATTTTGTTGGCTCAAAAAACGCATGTTTATCTATAAGAACAACTATTAATAAGCATACATCAATGTTCTTAGTCAAATTACTCAATTTCTTTATGAGATAGATGTTTTTTTTGCTCACGAGGGCTTACTTTTGAAGAATATGTGTGTTTAGACAGGAAATTTTGGTTGCTTGGCGTGTTTTTATAGAAAAACTGGCCAAATTCGTTATTTTTTTATAAGCACATTATCAATTACTTAGGTATTAGCTTTTCTCGAGATTGGCTCTTTCATTATTTAAGATTTTTTGCACAAAGATGCATAACTATAAACCCTTGATTGTGACGGAGCCCGATTTTCTATAAAAATGTTTTTGGGCAAATTTGGGCCAAAAAACGGCTAAAAAATGGATTTTTTGGACTTTGTGAAAAATTGGATCATTAATTTTTTCTAATTTTTTGCATGAATATAAGGGTACCATTATAGTTAAAAGATGGCTCAAGTAGATTTTTGCAAAAAAATTTTGTTGGCTCAAAAAACGCATGTTTATCTATAAGAATCACTATTAAATAAGCATGCATCAATGTTCTAAGTCAAATAACTCAATTTTCTTTATGAGATGATGTTTTTTTTGCTCACAAAGTCTTTAATATGAAAGAATATTTCAAGAGCATGTACGTTTTTTTATAAGAAACAAACGACTAATTTTAATAGATCGTCACTATTTGTGTTCTGAATGATTGTTTAATGGTCACGTCACGTAGATATCAATTATAAATATGTTAAATGCATAACCAGGTAGGTCCATAAAAGTATCACTTGTTTTTCTCATTTTAACCCTTTTGCATACCGCTCCGTTGGACTCTTGTTCCCTTCTTAGCTTCATAAAGCGTCATTCTCATCATTAAGAAGATCCAATGTACTTAAGGTTTTTACTGATCTTTTTTTTAGCAACAAATTGTTTGTTGTGATATTTTTGTCAGAGAAAATGCATAAATGGATGTAAAACAACCAAATTTGAGAAGAAAGCCCGTTACATCATTACAATCTATTGTGTCAATTTTATTTAGCTTTATGATAAACTAGAAAACCTATTTTTAGGCCTCCAGAGCCGCCTTGGCTTAGGCTGTAAGCTTACAGCGCTTCACTGGATCCTTAGTTAAGCTTATTCTGAGCTCTATACTATAGGGCTGAGCTGGTTCTCCATTGCAAAGGATTAGACCCATTGAAGTTCAGCGAAGGCAAATTTTGCTCGTTCTTTTTCTCTTACAAAGTGCTTTTAGTCAAAACAGAAATTGACAAAATCTAATTGTGTTAATTTCAAGGCATTATTGTCAAGGTGTCACATGCCAAATTTGAAAGGAAATAAACAAGCCAATCACGAGATATAGGTGTCCGGATTCCAGTACCAAAAAGGGTCCAAATAATGACGTCATCACCAACATTGACAAAATCTAATTAGGTTAATTTCAAGGCATTATTGTCAAGGTGTCACAAGTCAAATTTGAAAGGAAACGGACAAGCCAATCATGAGATATAGTTGCCTGAAAAAGAATCTGGAAATGACGTCATCAATCTTAAAACAATTAACTAGTGACAATAGCAACACAATGGAGCGTCATTTTCTGGACTAAAGTACTCGTTAGTTCCATTTTTAAGCACTCGTTACTTCTCGTTACTTCTTGTTACTTCTCGTTACTTCTTGTTCCTCGTTATAGTAACAACCCAAAAAATTAAGTTTAAAACATGTTTTTTTGAAAACGTTTGTCGGTAGGAGTGGAAAAAAGGTGAATCACCTGGAAATGAAAAACACTGGTAGAGACACAGCAATGTTTTTGCTATTGAAAGTTAGCCCTATTTATCAGAGTTTCGTTTGAATTCCATAAACCGTTAAAAAGTTAGATATAATTTAGTAAACACAATTGACGTCAAAAAATATCGCTATTTTTGCATTCTGGTCCGTAAAATAGACACCTACAAGAAAATTTCGGACAGCAAACCAGAAAATTCGGAAATTTCAGACATAGTGCTACATGATGATATATGTTTGCACGGGCCTCTACGACTGTCATAGTTGACCTCCCCCAGCTCCCGGACTATAATAAAAAACATTTGGAATTAGAAATAAAGCGGGTCCTTTTTTTGACAAATATACCGTGGCTGATATGGGCATACCTGCGCCTATCTTGCCGTGGCGGTTTAAGTCAGGCGGCCGTCTATCTTTTCGGGCGGCCGTCTAACTTATGGATGGTCATCAAATTATCTTTCTGGTCTGCATTTTATATTTGAATCTTAGGCGACCGCCTATTCTAACTCAGGCGGCCGCCTACTTTGTTAAATCTTAGGCGGCCGCCTGAGTAGGGATAGGCGGCCACCTATTCTAATTCAGGCGGCCGCCTAACTTAAACCGCCTAACTTAAACCGCCGCGGCAAGATAAGCGCAGGGATGCCTATATAAGCCACGGTACAAATATGTATATTGTAAGTTAAACGTATTTCAACTTGTAGAGCTTTGGACTTCAAGCTGTCATTTCTCTAAGAAATTTTCTACTAAGACAACTTACTGAAAGAATCTTCCTTTTTATTAAATCCTGTTTATACAAAACCGAAAGTTTTTAAGAAAACTGGAAAGTCATAGTTACCCGGGAAAGATTTGAAAAATTGCAACGTGGCAGAATCTGCAAATATTTGCATGGTAGTCTTCCTCCGTTCCGTTCCGTTCCTTCCTTAATATTTGTCTTTCTTGTTCGCACAGACATAAAAGTTATGTTTAAACCTGTTATAAATTTTGTGAAATAATGAGATAAGCATTAATATTCTTTCTCAAGAAGACTCTAAAAATTTTGATTGGTTTTTCCTGATATTAAGAATTTCAATGCCTTATAAGCCTTTTTTATGCTTAAAAACTATTTTGCTTGGAATGTAATCTGTCGTAATTTTTTAAAGTTGATTTTTTTTCTCACTAATATAACTTTCAAGAGGTAAAGATATATTAGATGTTTGAAACTTTAACCTGTATTTACTCTTTCTTAATATGATTTCTAGCTTCACACACTAATGAAATCTGTCTTTGCTAATAAGTTATTGTGTATTTAGGGCTCTTGTTTTTTTTCGCTAGGCCGATTAAGTCTTATTGTGACTGTTTGCTATGAACTTTTTGGATAAAATATTTTTGTCTATTTTTGTCTGCCATTCATGGTTAAAGTAGGGATAGTGTGTCTGCTAGTTCTTCTTTTTTCTCTTATTATTATAGTTTCGTTTTCTAATTATGTTCTTTTAAAAGATGACTTTAAGCTGCTTGCTCCACAAATGTATTAAAAAAAAACCTGCCGCTTTTTATCTCGATTGAGAAAGCCCAAAGAACGAACGAAATATCTTTTATCATATATATAGGTATTATAAGACAAATGAAGATGTATAGAAAAAAATAGAGACAAAATCTTCTCCCAAGAATACGATTATTAGAGATTTTTCTGTTATCGGAAGCAAGAATCTCCTTCTCCCCTTCAACTTCATGTATTTTTCTTTTGAGATACGAAAAATATGATATACAAGTGTTTGTAATGTTCCTTAAAATTATAATATCTTTAATATTTCTGATGTGCAAATTTTTATAGTGCGTGTAATAAACAGACGTATACAGTTATCATATGAGTCACCAAAATAACTTTATGAAATTTCATCTATTTTCTGTGGCGTTGTGGTTTAGTAATAAAATGTGCCGAGAAGCTTATTAACAGCGCAAGAGGAAACTACTATATTGATTGTTATAGAAATTGATAACCTTTTTAATGTTCATTGTCGCTACAATTTATTGGAGATGTTCGATTAACCGCTTGCTTTTTTTGGAAAGTGGATTAAATAGATTAAATCAATATTCTACGTGGATAACCTAATGATCTTGGTCTTTAAGACGATTCTTTACACGGGGTCTACGGCTAACCGTCTAGGCTATCTATGAACTTAACGTGATATTGAACGGAGTAGGAATTCGAACCGGACGCTCTGTTTTGTGGTCGTGACACGTCAGACCAATCAACAATCGCCTACAATGAATTCTAAGCGGTATCTCTTATTTTTCCTGTTGGTACTTGTCTCCTATGGACTTTTGTACTTGTTTTCTGCTTACACGAATGGTAATGATACTTTCGATTATGCAAGGTTGAAATTCTTTATTAAATCTGGCATGCAATTGAGCAATGCAAGTGAAGTCGAATACCCGAGTAATAATTCTTCAATTTTAAAAATCACCCGTGAACCAGTGTTGACATTTACAGCAACATCAAAACCTTCAACACAAAAACTAAAATCGTCAACAATGTTTTCAAAAACAACAGTCAACGCTCATTCTACAACACCCACCACGTCAACAAAAAATACAATCAACGCTCATTCTACAACACCCACCACGTCAACAAAAAATACAGTCAACGCTCATTCTACAACACCCACCACGCCAACAAAAAATACAGTCAACACTCATTCTACAACACCCACCACGACAACAAAAAATACAGTCAACGCTCATTCTACAACACCCACCACGTCAACAAAAAATACAGTCAACGCTCATTCTACAACACCCACCACGTCAACAAAAAATACAGTCAACGCTCATTCTACAACACCCACCACGACAACAAAAAATACAGTCAACGCTCATTCTACAACACCCACCACGTCAACAAAAAATACAGTCAACGCTCATTCTACAAAACCCACCACGTCAACAAAAAATACAGTCAACGCTCATTCTACAACACCCACCACGTCAACAAAAAATACAGTCAACGCTCATTCTACAACACCCACCACGCTAACAAAAAATACAGTCAACGCTCATTCTACAACACCCACCACGCTAACAAAAAATACAGTCAACGCTCATTCTACAACACCCACCACGCCAACAAAAAACAAGTCCACGCCCGAAAATCCAACATCTTCGTCAACGCCCAAACCAACCACCACTGGACCGCCCGATCTTTGTCCCCATCCAACACTCCCACACAAAATTGAAATCCAAACCAAAGACCAAATTAGTTGTAAACCTTACATACTGACCCCAAAATCTTGTAAATACGTAGCAAAGGAATATGTTTATAAATACAAAGACCACAAATGCGGGTCACAGAATGACGGGATAGAAAACATCGATATTTGCCAATTCGTTGAAAAAGATGTTAAATTTAAATGTAACTTTGAAGCATGCGGTGGCAACAAGGATCAACAAATTTACATACACGTGTTCAAAGACGATACGGGGTGGCATGAAGCTGTCAAACCTGGATTGAACAACTCCAAATCACTCGAAAATGCTTTACTAGAACACGTAAAGAAATTGAGAATAGCAAAAGATTTTGTATTCTTAAGTTGTGGTGAAAATAAGACTAGAACACAACTGGTACACTTTGACTCATCGCATTTTAAAGAAACCAAGCCACAAAAAGAACGTAAAAACATTAACGGATCTGATCCTACCGCTAAAATTAACATAAATGTCGTTTGGTTGGATTCACTATCACGTCGTCATTTCTATCGTTCATTGCCGAAGACGATACAGAGAATCACCGACATAAACAGTGACCCATCAACCAAAACTGAAATATTAGATTTTGAAATGATGCAAGCTGTCCATGGGGCCACCCACGAGAATTTAATTGCATTATTTGAAGGTCGTGTTTTACCTAAAGAAAAGAGGAGTAGACAACCACACCTTGACAATCTTTTGAACTTCACGAGACAATCTGGATATCGGAATGTGTACCAGGAGGACATGTGCTATAAGGGAGGATGGGGATTCAATGGGAGAGCAAAAGCTGGTGGAAAATGGACAAATATTGTTAAAGGGATCAATAAATTTGCCATAGACGATACAGGTACATAATTTAGCTCTGTAAAATTAGTTGAGCCCGCGCCTACACATTGGTTCTGTCTCTCTTGTCTTTCTATTATTGTTTCAGTATTCATCATATATTTGTGCTCTCAGAATCAAACTTATGTTTAAAAGCAATTTCAAAAAGTGGTCATTTCGGGGTTATCATAAAAACTTTTGAAAGTATTATACTGTAGCCATCATTTTCTACACCAGTACCAACCCGGATGCTGTTTCCTTTAATTAACCTTCAACAGCTTAAACTTTCGTTGTTCTTCTGTTTCAGGTTTGACTTTCGCTTCCTGCAAAATGATCGAGTCCTATCACAATAGTCTAAGCATTTTCCACGACGATAAAGACTTTTGTTATAACGGACTCAACTACAATACGTATTACGTACGTCATATCGCTAAGAAACTGAAAACCACGGCTTCGAATTTATTCTTGTTTTCAATACTGTGTATACCGCACGATTACGGTGGTTACCGTGTACAAGGAGCTGATCACGGTCTCGCGGAATTTATCACTGATATGAGCCAACTTGAGAACACGATCACGTTCTTATTCGCGGATCACGGTAACACGTATACGAGATACGCTAGTTATACGTTAGACGGACGTCATGAGCAATTTAATCCTCATTTCTTTATGATCGTACCGGGAAACGTTATCGGGAAAATCGGTAAATCATCAATGGATGCTCTACGTCGAAATCGCCTTCGAATGGTGACTTTGATAGATCTCCACCACACTGTTAAACATCTCGCTAATACCAATTACCAAAACAAAGGTCTTTTAACAGAGGTTCATACCAATCGAACGTGTAGCACTGTCGAGTTATCGACTCCCATTTATTGTATTTGTGAAGGTTGGCGTAAAACTGAGCAAAATAAAACCTTATTTTGGCCTTTTGTTGAATTCGCAGTTGGACAGTTGAATAATATTATTTCCGATGCGTCACCCAAGGGGCGTTGTAAACGGTTAGTCCCGTCCGGTTTTGAGAGCCTAAGTACTGTTTTAGCTGGTTCGGATATAGACTTATCATTCGATGTGTTAGCAAAACCAGGTCCTGGATCTAGTAATACGGAAGATAAATTCTCCTTCCACATCTTGTACCAAAGAAATATGAAACAGAAGACATTCAGCACTAAACTCGTTTCGTATTCACGTCTATCTCCTTACTTCGGATATGAAGAATGTAGTGATACGAAACCAAAAGATCTCAGGTTGTGTATATGTGATTTGAATTTTCCGTCCAATAAAAGTGCACCTAAATTATTAACACCTTATAATCTGTTACCAGCAAGGACAGACTATGTTTCCACAATCAAGCGTAAAGACTTCTTTTCCAATGAAAGTATCTCAATTATAGATAAAGAATACTTGAGTCTCATAAAGAGGGATATTTACGAGGAACCGAACCAGAAATCAAGGATTTCAACAACTTTCGAAGTTGTCAATTATTCGTCTCACAGAACCTATGAAGTTAGCATCAATGTTACCAGACTGGATAACATAAAACCGATGAGTGACCACAAATGTAATGACACTGTCAAACCAAACTCTATCAGATATTTATGCACTTTGGGTAGAATTGAATTTTCAGGTCATGGGACATTTGACTATAAAGTGAAATACAAGCTTATTAACATGGTCAACTTGAACTGACATTTTGATTTAAGTGCGACGCATGTAATTTTTACAGATAAATTTTATTTGTGATAGCTCAAGAAAGCTAACTTTGGTGAATTTTTGACAATCACCCTTCCATTCGCAAAAAATAGTTCTATTTTAAAGAATATGTTATTTTATTTATTATTAATTATGATCGATCAGACATCCAATTGTATATTGCATTCGACTCCAGTCTAGTGTATTGTATATTGCATTCGCACTTTTTTTAACCTTCACACGCTTAACTTACGTTCAAGTAGCCAATAGCAAAAATTTTTGCAATTTAACTATTTATAACTTTAGTCCTAGGATTTTTGAAAATTTTATGAACGTTTATCATGAAAACTAAGGTTAACCAACTCGCACTTTTGACTCTCATTTGGGTATTCCAGATTTTCCGTCTAAAGGGATATTCTACAAAAACCCAGGGGCTTGGCAAAAGACGGTTGACATGACTGTAACGTCCTGAAACAAACCTCACACATGATTTACAAAAACCCAGGGTCTCTTAAATACGATTAGCATAAATCAGAAGGGGTGCCTCGGAAATTTGACAAAGAAATCTCAGGAAATATCCAAAATTACAACATAAATTTTAGTATTTGGAAATATATTTTCAACGATAACAAGTTAAATTAAAATTGAAATATTGGTAAGGAGTGGAATAGAAATGACTTTCGAACAAGACTTTGGCGTCTGAAAGCATTTCTCGTAATTAAAATCGTTAATTAAAAGTCTATCAACGATTATCAGAGTTGAGAAAGCTATCTCAGTCAATCGTGACGAATAAATTGAGAACACTGATTTGCTTTTCACTTTTACGTTCTACCGTAAGGTGTTTACGTGGATCACAGGGGAAAATATTCACCCCAGAAAACATTTTATAGATTATAATTTTACTTTTTATTAATTTTTTAGAGTCTTTTCAGTTTCTTGTCGTTCTGGTCTTCTCAGGTTTCCTTTTGTTTTGTGTGTGTGTTTGGCCCACTTTTCAGGGTGCATCTGTTTGGGTTCCATTTTCATTTTTGATATTCATGATATGCACCACTGCAATGACTTCACGAAAATATGCAACTTATCTGTTTTTGTTCCACCCAATACGTCACTTTTTCTATTGTTTAAGTGACGTATTGGGTGGAAAATTTAAAAAATTCTCAGAAGACTCTCCAGTGGTGCATATCATGAATAGTGCAATATATATAACAAGTATAAATAGAAAAAACAGTACGGGTAACGACCCAGGAAAGTTTAATTGTACATATTATCTTCTTTTGTGTGTAGTTAAAATAATTATGATATAGTAATTAAAATCGCTAAGGTATAATTAGCCTAATAGTTAACCCTCCTATCAAATGTTGGTCCAACAGGTGGCTAGTTTTATCTCTGATTCTCTTTCCAGGATATCTGGTATGAATATGTCAGTGCTGAAGTGTTGAACTCGGATTTAACTTTTCTTGCATCTCTATGGCAACCCGCACAACATTCTATATCTACAGCTTCCTTAGAAGCCTTCTCATCCAATCAGCAATCATCTTGTAAGTAACCTGACCTGAAGTGTTTTTATAATATGATTGTAGTAATCTCAAATGTGTCATTGTGATACGCTATATGGATTTGGGTTGACAAGGCTCGAAAAACGTTAATCTTTTCATAGAAAAAATAATTAAATGAATTATTTCATTTAAGCGTATTATCAGCTTTTTGAAGCTTTTTGCTTGGTGCTAGGGTATAAAACCTGGAATGCGCGAAATAAATGTATGAGAACGTGTTAGCAGAACCGTCAACCCTGTTACAACAGGACCCAGTCTACTTATTATATACCTTTTGACTCAAGGGAGGATAGTTCTAAAAATGAGTTGTATTCGTTTCCAACAGCCTTTAAGATTAAGGTTAGGCTGTGAGTAACTTTGTAATGTATTTCTCAATCTCAATTCCAAGTGAACATTTATCCCTGATGTTGGAGAGATCAGACTTTATGTCCAAGGAATTGATTCTCAAAAACCCTTGGAAATCCAAGATTCTCTTTAAAATGTCAAGCCTGTTAATAACCTCAATATTACGTGTTTCCAAACCTTAAATCCAGGTGAAGAACGTGTCGTCAAACGTTTATCAAACGAAGGTGCGCCGCGTCCGTCACCAAACGTGCGACGTCCTGAATCTCCCGTCAAAGACGTCACGCTACGTGTAATTCTGACGCAACCAAAACTTTTCCAGGAAATCAACCATGATTTGAACCGAATCGTCGAGTATGCTAAAAGATCATCTAGCCTGCAAGCGTCTCACGTTGGCCTGGACAATGAGTACCTGGAAATGCTACCGGACCTGTATGAGACGGTTACCGTGCGTCTAACAGTCCATATTCCGTGCGACGGCTCCAAACATAAAACTGGTTGCAAAGCTCCTGCTGTTGTAACTGTTAAGGTATTTCCTTTTTGGACCTACCCCGGTGGGGTAGAGGTCCTATAAATTAACCCGTGTTCGTCCGTTCGTTCGTCCGTTCGTTACTAGCTTTTCTCGGGATTGGCTCATTAGTTTTTCCTAATTTTTGGCACAAAGATGCAAAATGGTAATACCCAAAATGTGACGGAGCCCGATTTTCGAAAAAAATTCATTTCCGGCCGAAAATGCCGGAAATATGCCGGAAAAACCGGTTTTTTGGCATTTTCTCGAGATTTCATCATTAGTTTTTTCTGATTTTTTGCACAAAGATGCGTATTAGCAAAGCCTAAAACATGGATTAGTCCGATTTTTGAGAAAAATTCTATTCCGGCTGAAAATGCCGGAAATATCCCGGAAATCGCCGTTTTTGCAGATTTTCATTGGACTTTTTCCTTATATTTCGTTGTTTTTTCACACAAAAACATTATTTGTAGCAATGCCCACCATCAAGCATGGTTTAATTGTCAATAAAAGTGATTTTTGAAGCCGGAACTTTCTAAAAATCGCCGGAACAGCCTATTTTCGCCGGAAAAACGGTATTTCTTGAATTTCTCGAGCTGTACTTTATATTTTTTCATGAAATTTTGCACACTGGTGCAAAATGGCAATACCTAAAATATGACAGAGCCTGATTTTCAATTAACGTACTTTTCCGGCCGAAAATGCCGCAAATATGCCGGAAAAACCGGTTTTTTGGCATTTTCTCGAGATTTCATCATTAGTTTTTTCTGATTTTTTGCACAAAGATGCGTATTAACAATGTCTAAAACATGGCCTAGTCCGATGTTTGAGAAAAATTCTATTCCGGCTGAAAATGCCGGAAATATCCCGGAAATCGCCGTTTTTGCAGATTTTCATCGGACTTTTTCCTTATATTTCGTTGTTTTTTCACACAAAAACATTATTGATAGCAATGCCCACCATCAAGCATGATTTAATTGTCAATAAAAGTGATTTTTGAAGCCGGAACTTTCTAAAAATCGCCGGAACAGCCTATTTTCGCCGGAAAAACGGTATTTCTTGAATTTCTCGAGCTGTACTTTATATTTTTTCATGAAATTTTGCACACTGATGCAAAATGGCAATACCTAAAATATGACAGAGCCTGATTTTCAATTAACGTACTTTTCCGGCCGAAAATGCCAGAAACATAAATGTCCAGTATGGACAGAAGAGTCAGATTGACAACAAATTGAATCAAAAAATTCTTTTTGCAATAGGAACTAATGGATGCTCTAAAAGACCCTTCACCATCTGGTATCTAAAGGAGATAATAATTCAAACTGACCTCAAAAAGACTCAAAAAAATCCTTTAGATCTTTTTGATCAATTAGGGAACTTGACGTCAAAAAGACACAAAATGAACTAGGCCCATAGTCCATTTGAGACATAGGGGGGTATAGGGGCATAGGGGTCCTCGTGGATTTTGATCTTTTTGATCAGTTTGATCAATTAGGGAACTTGAAGTCAAAAAGAAGCAAATTGAACTAAGCCCATAGTCCATTTGAGACATAGGGGGTATAGGGGCATAGGGGTCCTCGTGGATTTTGATCTTTTTGATCAGTTTGATCAATTAGGGAACTTGAAGTCAAAAAGAAGCAAATTGAACTAAGCCCATAGTCCATTTGAGACATAGGGGGTATAGGGGCATAGGGGCCCTCGTAGAATTTGATCTTTTTGATCAGTTTGATCAATTAGGGAACTTGACGTCAAAAAGACACAAATTGAACAAAGCCCATAGTCCATTTGAGACATAGTGGGTATAGGGGCATAGGGACCCTCGTAGAATTTGATCTTTTTTATCAATTAGGGAACTTGACGTCAAAAAGAAGCAAATTGAACTAAGCCCTTAGTCCATTTGAGACATAGTTGGTATAGGGGCATAGGGGCCCTCGTAGAATTTGATCTTTTTGAACAATTAGGGAACTTGACGTCAAAAAGAAGCAAATTGAACTAAGCCCTTAGTCCATTTGAGACATAGGGTGTATAGGGGCATAGGGGCCCTCGTGGAATTTGATCTTTTTGATCAGTTTTATCAATTAGGGAACTTGACGTCAAAAAGACACAAATTGAACAAAGCCCTTAGTCCATTTGAGACATAGGGTGTATAGGGGCATAGGGGCCCTCGTGGAATTTGATCTTTTTGATCAGTTTGATAAATTAGGGAACTTGACGTCAAAAAGAAGCAAATTGAACTAAGCCCATAGTCCATTTGAGACATAGGGGGTATAGGGGCATAGGGGCCTTCGTGGAATTTGATCTTTTTGATCAGTTTGATCAATTAGGGAACTTGACGTCAAAAAGACACAAATTGAACAAAGCCCATAGTCCATTTGAGACATAGTGAGTATAGGGGCATAAGGGCCCTCGTAGAATTTGATCTTTTTGATCAATTAGGGAACTTGACGTCAAAAAGAAGCAAATTGAACTAAGCCCTTAGTCCATTGGAGATATAGGGTGTATAGGGGCATAGGGGCTCTCGTGGATTTTGATCTTTTTGATCAGTTTGATCAATTAGGGAACTTGACGTCAAAAAGAAGCAAATTGAACTAAGCCCATAGTCCATTTGAGACATAGGGGGGTATAGGGGCATAGGGGCCCTCGTGGAATTTGATCTTTTTGATCAGTTTGATCAATTAGGGAACTTGACGTAAAAAAGAAGCAAAATTGAACTAAGCCCATAGTCCATTTGAGACATAGGGGGTATAGGGGCATAGGGGCCCTCGTGGAATTTGATCTTTTTGATCAGTTTGATCAATTACTTTTTGATCAGTTTGATCAATTAGGGAACTTGACGTCAAAAAGAAGCAAATTGAACTAAGCCCATAGTCCATTTGAGACATAGGGGGGTATAGGGGCATAGGGGCCCTCGTGGAATTTGATCTTTTTGATCAGTTTGATCAATTAGGGAACTTGACGTCAAAAAGAAGCAAATTGAACTAAGCCCATAGTCCATTTGAGACATAGGGGGTATAGGGGCATCCTGGGGGGGGGGGTACTTAGGCAAAATGGGTGCCGGGTATGTGCGAGCCATAAGGGTACCTTTTTTCGATCCTCCAAAGTCTCTCAAAGGGGTACAAATTCAAAAGTTAGTCTCTGAAAGGGTCCCAAAATCAAGAAAATCAAAAATTTCTCTCTCAAAGGGTCACGATTTCCAAAAATTTTGACCAAAATTTGGTGAAAATCAAACCAAAATTTGGAAAAAATGGACCAAAATTTAGGAAAAAGTCTCTCAAAGGGTCCCAAAATCACCAAAATTTAGTCTCTCAAAGGGTCGATTTTCGATTTTTGGCTCGGACATACCCGTCACCTCGCAAACCTAGTACCCCCCCCCGGGAGGGGCATAGGGGCCTTCGTGGAATTTGATCTTAATTTTGTCTAAATTTTCAGCTGTAACCAGACACCTTTACAATCCTTCGACGGCTTGTCACTGTGACGGGTGTATGCCCGGCGCCCTGGGCCCCGCAGGGTTGTTAGTAACGGCTCGAATTTCAATATGGTTATACCCGCTTGAACTATCCCGGGCCGACCATCTTTTTTGAATTTGCGAAACACCAACATTTTCAAAAGCCCTAGAATTGTATTTTGGACAAAAAAAGCCATTATCTAAATGAAATTATTTTATTATCCCACTAACGATTTCATGGTATTTTTTTCAATCATCTTTTTAAGAACAACAAAATATTTATTGTTCTTTTAAAACAGCCAAGAAACATTCATTGTTCTTACGAAAATATTTATCTCGATTTCAACATTTGCTGTACAATTTCAAAGTTTGCTGCGCGGTTTAATTTTTTTCTCTGCGCGATGTCAATATTTTGCTGCGCGCACATTTAGTGCAATACAGTCAGGGACTGAAAAGTATATACAATATTGCAATCGCCCAGGAAATATTGAAATCACGCATCAAATTTAGAGCGCGCAGCGCAAATAATGAAAGGTGTTGAATACCTTAAGGGAAGAAATTTTCGAGGGATTTAATTTCGCGTTTTTTGGAAAAACCGCGAAATTAAATTCCGCGAAACACATAGAATCTTGAATTTTGAAATTTTACCCCTAAAATTGGCGTTTTTTCCCTCGAAAATTTTTTCCCTTAAGGTACATAGAAATATTACCAAAAATAATGAAATAGTGCCAAAACTTTGAAAATTTCCAACATTATTTAAATGTTTCCAAGTATTGAGAAATTACGATGGTACTTCCGTTCAAAAGACGCTCAGGAAAATATCCGTCATTATTAAAAAAGAGCACTAAAGTCTATTCACGATAAGTGTGCACTCTTTTTTCTTTTACCTATAACTTTTGAAGGAATTCTTCAATCTTTATAAATTTGGTATCAATGGAAAGATATTAGTGAGTGGAACAATTTAAAATAAAAAAATCCTTAAAAAAATTCCAAAAATGAAGATGAAAATGAAGAAGAAAAAAATGAAGATCTTGTAGAATACTGCTATAACTTTCATTTTCGCTGGAGAGATTCTTTGATCTTAGAAGATCATCACTGTGAAAAAATTTCATTAAGATATTTATTCAATATAAAGTTATGATACAAAGTTAATAAGTGATTGACCCCAAAAAACAGCAAAAAACTGCAGAAAACAGCGTTTTTAGACGTCAATCAGCTTATAACTTTGTTTGATATCTTTTGACTGAATGATTATTTTTGAGAAGTTTTTTCACAATAATGACGTTCGATGATCAAGGATTCACTTCACGTAAAATGGTAGTTATAGCACTTTTCTACAAGATCTTCATTTTTTTCTTCTTCATTTTCATCTTCATTTTTAGAATTTTTTTGAAAATTTTTTAATTTCAAATTGTTCCACTCACTAATATCTTTCCAATGATACCAAATTTATAAAGATTGAAGAATTCCTTCAAAAGTTATCGGTAAATGAAAAAAGAGTGCACACTTATCGTGAATAGACTTTAGAAAACTACAAACTTGGTCCTACTCCGCTACTTTGCTCAGTTAAATATTATCATATGCGCCACTTATGAAAAATGTTCTTAAATTTACTTTATTGCATGAAAATTTTGCGGCCATTTTAATTTCGTGTTTTCTTTGCCAAAAATTGCATTTGTTGGCGTTTTAATTTCGCGGCCGAAGCCGAAATGCGAATTTCGCGGTATCCAAAAAAAAAGGGTACTTACTTGTGTTTCTAAGGTATTTTTTAGGACAAATAACTCGAATTGCACGATTTTTAGCTAAAAATTGCATTTCAATTTCAATTTGCATTTTAATTTCGCCCATTGAACTCCAAATACATTTATTCGCGGCATTTTAATTTCACGGTTTTTCTAACTCGACCGCGAAACCGCGAAATTTTCATTCCCCGAAATTTTCATGCAATCCAATAAAGTACTCTTGCTATGCCCTTTAAAAACAATCTACGAAATAATTATACAAAGTTTAAAAGAATACAGAATGATATAAATATTAAAGCACATTCCCCTGAAGTTTTTGACCCTCACGTTGGAAAGCAAATAAAAAAAGATAAAAGACTTTGATGATAAAATTATGGAGCAGTTGTCCGACGATGAAGACATATCCGACGAGCTGAACGCTTACACAGAATTTGAAATAACAGTACAGAAAACCATTTCACGATTTAAACGATTAGAACGCAGTTTACACTCGAACGTCGCAAGAAGAAACAGTTACCAAACGTTGTTGCCGGGGGAGTGCGAATAATTGATTAGTCACGTGACGAGAACATATAAAAGAAGCGCGTTCATTGTACAATAGAATTTGTTGTTAGCTTATTTTTAAAGTTCGGGCTGCGTTTAAACCAACTGGCATTTGTAATTGCTTGCAGTATTCTTTTGAATTCTATTGTTCCGCGCTATTGTTCGGTTTGTCAACTGCCTAATGATGTCAGCGTCTTGGCATTTCGTTGGCATTTGAAATGCCATTTTGAGCGAAGGAATCCCCTTTTCTGTCATTTCAAATCAAACAAAGGAACCAAGACAAAGAGAAAAAATGACATTTTTTATTTTTTAAAAGTGTGTGCACGTTTTCTATTCAGTTTTTTCTATACGTTTTAAAATTTGCAAGTTTTGCCGTAGCCTTAGCCTACGGCAACAAAGTTGAATCTTAAAACATTGAACGATAAGAAATGCGTGATTCCAATTTGAAGTGAACTTTTGATTGACGTCAATCTGGATCTTTTTTCTAATCAACTCGAATTAACGTTACATCATAAACAGCCAATCAGATTCGTAGAAAGTCTCTATAAAACTGACGGGAAATATCAAATGAGAAAAAATAAAATAATTATATGTAATAACCTATAATTAGCTATAATTAGCTATGTTCGCTATCTTGGATTTCTGGTAGAGACTTTCTACGAATCTGATTGGCTGTTTATCATGTAACGTTAATTCGAGTTGATAGAAAAAAGATCCAGATTGACGTCAATCAAAAGTTCATTTCAAATTGGAATCACGCACTTCTTATCGTTCAATGTTTTAATTACATCAATTTAAAAAAAGTTCGACGACGATTCCTTCATAATATAACAAGAAGAGAGTGAGAGTTGTTTATGGAAAAAGATTGTGCTACTTCGATCGTGTCGACAAACGAGAAAATTTCAATAAAGAAACGTCTTTCCCTTAGTACCAGAGCTGCAAACATGGTATTCTCATAAGCATTATTTTTCTTTGGCTTGACTACCGGAAAAGACAAAACAACATCATTTGCTTAGCCCTTAATTTTCTTTTCCGCGCTATTTTTTCTCTTGTATAATTTGCTTGCAGCAGAGCTACAGCAGCCAACTTCTCTCTTGTCAACATGATTTAACTCTTTGCTATTTACATATTTGACTGTTTTTACACTGTTTTTCTAACATAACATTTTCGCAGGTATCAGGGAATCCTTTCTGACAGTAACATTACACAAATGGAGACACATCCTGTCTATCTCTGCGGATTATAGACAATAGAAAGCACATGAAAATTGTGATTAAAAGTATTCTCTTGTGAACAAATGCCAAATTACAAATGCCACTTGGTCTAAACGCAGCGGAAAACATCTTTTGAGTATACAGTCCTCTTATTTGTTTGAAAAGAACCACATTTGCCAAAACTAAATCCCTAGCTATTCACCTAAAGTCCACGTTTAATTCTTTACACTTTACACATTTTCATCAACCCACAACCCTGCTTGTGGTCAAGTCAACTAGGTTCGAATCCTAGCTGGGGTGTTGAAGTGTTATCATTAACTCAAAGTAAAAATAATTTCCATATAGCAAAAACCAATACCACGCAATTTTTGTCTTTTCATCCACATAAGCCGTTGTTGTTGCCTTTCCAGACCGATGCATCTGCCACAATACCATATAGATGTCAATATTCATCGAAAAGGAACATTTGTCATCTATTCATCAGCTTCACCATTTTCAAGTGACACCCTTTCATTATGCATATGCATAAAATATAACACGATTCATTTTATTCATCTCAAAAATGGCTGAGACACCATCGGTCATATCGGATTCATCACTGACTGCGCTGAAGTATAAACTTTACTTTAACTCTCAAAATTTTGTCGTTGAATCTTCCCAGTCGTCAAAGACCAAGTTATAATGTTATAAAAGTGACTGATTTTGGGGTACGTTTTACGTGCAGGTTTTGATTGGATCCAGGAAAAGAAAAGGATAAGCAAATCCGAAGAAAGTGCCCAAAAATTCTGAAATTTTGAAAGTACCGCAAAAAATTGAAAGCATGTTACGACATTGACATGACTGTGTATATCATATATAATGGATTGTTATTGTTTTGGATATCCGGCATACCGTCAACAGCTCTAACTTGGGACGAGTGGTCATATCATGGGATGGTTGACTTTCTGGACTGTATTTTCACTGTTAAATCTCTGTTGACAACAAGTTTGTTTTCTATGATTTGCGACTATGTTAATTTAAATGACTTTGAAGGTTCGGTAAAATGATTGCCAAATTGCTGTCCCATGTTTTGTCAGACTGTCCCAGGTTAGAGCCCTTGACGGTAAAAATCCACTTTGTAGTCATTGCATTTTCAGGCAAAGTTATGATGTCTAAAGCACTGTGTGAAATTATTTTTTTATTTGGATTATATTAGTTATCAGTGCTCAATTCTGTTTGGTGGAAAAGCTTACAACTTCCCAACAGAATAAAGTACTGTCATAAAAATTATAATAGTAATATTTCGAGATGTTTTATCCGTTTTTACTTTATCATTAAATATATAAAATTTGTAAAAAATTTGCTTCAGCCAAATATTTTTATGCTTGAAAATAATTTATAAATTCTATTTTGTTGGATAATTTTGGTGTGGTAAAGATAAGAAAAACATAACATGAAGTCAAGTCAAAATACTCTCAAACACTCAAACATGTTTATGTATAATTTTACTTTTTACCTATTTCCTACGATGGCCCCGAGGTTTCTCCACTTCTAGAAAAAGACAATTCAAGAAGAGAAGTAAAAAATGAAGAAGGGAAGTAAAAATTTTAAGAAGAGAAGTAATTTTTTTTGTATTACTTCACTGAAAATTTTACTTTTCTTCTTGATTTTTTTACTTCTCTTTCAAGCTTTGAAAAATGAAGAAGAGAACTAAAAAATGACAAAAATACCACGTGGTTTTGATTACAACCCCTGTCGTAGAAAGTTTATTGTTATTACAGAGAGACCCCTTACCAGACTCCAGAGGATGTTTGTAATGGCAATTATGTTGATTAGTGTGATTAAACGTTTAAAAGCTATCCCTTAAGCAAAAGTTATAAAGCTTTTCATAAATTATAAAAACACTTTGGGAGAGTACTTATATTTATATAATCTTTGTTGTAGGATCACGTGTTCTAGACGTTGTCTTGTGCTTTAAACAATTTAAAAAGGGTTAAAACCATTTCGGCAGCTCGCCAATGTAGAAATCTAATCACAATTTCGATACTTAAAGACATTTTACTTCCCTTTTTAAAATTTTTACTTCCCTTCTCGAAATATTTACTTCCCTTCTTTAAATTTTTACTTCTCTTCTTGAAACTTTCAGAACTTTTTTTAGAAGTGGAGAAACCTCGGGGCCATCGTAATTTCCCAACCCAAAATCTACCTATCATACTCAACTGAGGCCCAAAGTGGGCAGAAAAAGTTTTTCTACGAAAAGTAATAGCCCAAATAAAGCATATACAGTACAAAAGTTCATAGGCTATAGGCCAAAGACTGAGGCCGGGATAATTGAAAATTCCCCAAACTATGAGTGATTATAAACGTTAGGAAGAGGTTTTTTCTTGAAATCCAATAAAAGTTCCAACATAAATCCAATCTCTTTTTCCTATTTTTTGCTGGTAAAAAGAAGGGGGAGTCTCACTGTTTTCTTACCAAATATCTGCGAATGCCGCCTAAAAACGAAAGCGAAAGTAGTTTTTGTCCCTACAAGCTGCGCACGGCAGCGCAGCGAGCGGCTCCAGAATTTGGCTAATACTATCAGCCTGAAATACAACCTTTTAAGGGAGAGGTCTGACATTTTTTTGTGGAATTACAAATTTTCTCTGCGTGAACGTGAAATGCGATTTTTTTGCCCGTGAATACGTGAATTAGGAAAAAATTGCGCGTGAATGTGTGAATTCAAGGTAGACTGGGGGAGCCTCAGAAACAACATACTATAGTCAAGTAATGTCTTTTCTCATTTATTTTTACATGTGCTACCATGAGCCACATGACAATCTCTTCATAAAAAAGTAGCACTCAGAAAGAGAAAAAATATTGGCAAATAATCAAAACAAAGATAAAAATGTTTCCCAGAAAAAAACAAAAACATAACTTTCAAACGCTTTTTTGAAAAGGAAAATGACCGAAACCGAAATAACCTTTATATGGAAAGTACATAATGCCCATACAGTACTCTTAAAAATATCTATTCATTCCCTTCGTTCCTTCCAATTACATCATAATATAATTACCCCTTCCTCGAAACAAAGAGAAATCGACCAATCAGATCTTTTATTTGTTCTACTATTAACCAATCAAATTTCATGCCAGGTGAAGAGACACGTGCTGAAATTTGTTATTAGTTGTTTAAAAGTATAACTTTAAGGAACGCAATCTCCCTTTAATTACTTTTTTTTTAATTATTTATTCTGTATATTTTCTCCATTTTGATTGGTTGAATGATTTTGTCCTCTCACAAATTAGCCTTGAATTAAAATGTCCTTATTTCTATACTATTAAAGCCTACAAATGTTCTTAGCATGTTTTTAATTCTTTGACCTCTCGAAGCCTTATGTTCTTATATACTTTGTTCTTATATAAAAAAAAACGTGTAGATACACCATACTGTATACATAAAAAAAAATTCGCCAAGATTCAGTGAAACTCTTATTATATATCTTGGATGGAAAATCTCTTGCTCAAAAAACTTTTTCCCCACCAAAAAGTAAGAACAGAATAAGAACAATTTGAGGCTGAAAGTGCAAAAAAATACTCAACTCGAATTTACTGGTTCTTATATAAAGAAAGAGTTTATAAAAATTTCACCTAAAGCAAGGTGGTTTGAATTTATTTTTATTCTATCAAATTAAAGAAAATACTTTGGCAAAGATTAAAATTATTTGGCGAATCGGGCCAAAGTAGTAGAAAAATGCTTTTGTCTACCAGCAGGGCTTTTCTTAAAAAAAAATTACTTTAGTCAATCAAACTTTGAACATTTCTTCTCTAAGACCTCTGATCAAACTGATCAAAAAGATCAAAATCCACGAGGACCCCTATGCCTCTATACCCCCTATGTCTCAAATGGACTATGGGCTTAGTTCAATTTGCTTCTTTTTGACTTCAAGTTCCCTAATTGATCAAACTGATCAAAAAGATCAAAATCCACGAGGGCCCATATGCCTCTATACCCCCTATGTCTCAAATGGACTATGGGCTTAGTTCAATTTGCTTCTTTTTGACTTCAAATTCCCTAATTGATCAAACTGATCAAAAAGATCAAAATCCACGAGGGCCCCTATGCCTCTATAACCCCTATGTCTCAAATGGACTATGGGCTTAGTTCAATTTGCTTCTTTTTGACTTCAAGTTCCCTAATTGATCAAACTGATCAAAAAGATCAAAATCCACGAGGGCCCCTATGCCCCTATACCCCCTATGTCTCAAATGGACTATGGGCGTAGTTCAATTTGCTTCTTTTTTCACGGCTAAAAATTTAAGTTTTCTCGAGTTGGACGAATGTCGGATAACTTATCGGAAAACTGGTTTTTCTAAGTTTGACGGACCGTTAGTTTACCTACTTCGTATACGCCCGGTAAACTAGGCCACATCTCGGCAAACTCCGTATTATGCTGCAAATTAAAGATGCTTCATTCTTAGGTTTAACGAAGTTAGGCAAATTCCGGATAAACTTAGCATCCGAAGCTAGGCAAATTTCTATTTCTTTGTTAGTTTACATACGTTAAGTTAACTTAGGTTAAACTCACAGGCACTATTTAATTACTCTCGGGTACTTAATAAGCGGGGTGGGCCGCTAATTAATTTTTCGAAAATTATCCGCCCAGGACATTCTCATTCCAACTCTCCCGGTTATTCCAAGATTTCAGCTAAAGCTTTTAAAGTATCCTTGCTTATTCCAAACCCCTCGGATATCAGGTACCCGAGAGTAGAATTGGAGAAAATAAATATTATCTTTAGTCTATTGAATAAAATTGTCGGGAATTTTTTCTTGGACTTAATTTTTGGGATCCCAGCGGAACTGACACAGATTTTAAGTTTTGTGCTTCAAATGTAAGCAGGTTTTCAGCCAATTTCTGAGTAAATCCAAAAATTCAAGTTGTTTATAAAAAAATGTGTAACGGAATTCAGATGAAAAAAATTTTCGGTGTACACTCATTTTTTTTTTTATAACCATAACGTTTGGTTTATAAGGGAATACTGAAGCTCAGATTTCCGGAAAAATTAAGCATATGCTAAGCATACCTTGAGGCTCAGCCAAAGAAATTTTCAGAATCATAATTTCCAAAACTTCAGAAAATAACAGAAGAATGACGAAGAGAATTACAAACAAAATTGGTGATTTTATTTTGTTTAATTTCTTATAAATAACACAACTTGGTCTCTAAAAAATGTACACTTTCTAAACTTTTCGTTTTTGTGACCGTAAAGAATAAAATTTCCTCTAAAATATTAACAAATCTTTACACAGTAAAAGATTAAAGAGAGGGGAAAATGCGCGAAAACTTTTACCCCCCCTTCTTCATAATTTTTTTACCAAGCATAGGTTAAGCATAAGCCGAGGCTCAAAATTGAGCTTTACTTAAGCATAGTGAGCTTCAGCCGAAATTTACCGTATGCTTACAAAAAAAAATGAGTGTATTTCTCACACCGGGGTCAATTTCCTTTCCATATTTTAAACTCGGATAATAATTTTTCGATTTTTTGTCAATCCCCTTCTTACCTCCCGACCGATTAAGACCCCTGTTTATTAATTTTTGAAAATATTTTCAGCTGTCAAAAGAGGAGTCCCTTACTTTGCTGCAAATAGCCAGTTTTAAGTCTATAATTCACTTGTTTTGGAGGTGCTTAGAAATACAGACCCCCCCGCTTATTAATTTTTGGGAAAATGTTTTTGAAAGTTCCCTCTTTTGTCCTAATTCTGCTGTATTAGCCTCCTTTTCAAAAATTTTCCACCCAGGACATTTTTATTCCAACCCCCCCCGCTTATTAAGTTTTGAGATTTTTTCCAACCCCCCGGCTATTAGGTACCCGAGTGTACAGGACACATATCTCGTTTTAAACATTGTTTTCTTTGGTACAAAATGTGGCTTAGTGAATTATCTAGAAATTTATGACTTCCTTAATGACATATTTTGACTTTCAAAGTAAGGGACAAAAATATGATGATTACGGATTGATTACCAAACATGATCAAAATAGTAATTGTAGGGAACTTATGAAAATAGGTCAGAACGATAAGTTAGAAAAGCTTTCACGGTTATGCGTATGAAACTATCTTAAAAAACCTACACATCAAATCAAAAAATTCGGACAGACGCTCGTTTAAATTAGTCAGAGCCAAACCTGGATAGTTTCGTGAAAACGGCAAAACAGCGAAAGGGGCCATCCATATAGTACGTACGCAGTGAAGAGGGGAGAGGGGGGTCTAGCAAAAGCGTACATCTATTGTTTAAATGACAGCATTTCCATTGTTCTCTGCGTACAAGGGGAGAGGGGGTATCAAATTTTTGGAAAATCTTTGCGTACGTACTATATGGACGGCCCCAAAGTTTATGAGATGATAAAATACAGTAGAAATAACAAAATATATTAATATTACTGCGTCAGTCAGAAAATGCGAGAAAAATCAATCAATCAAATAATATTATAGGACGCATTAAAAAAGGAAACTTGTATGAATCGTTGACCTCAAATCTTCAACGACTCAGTGATTTAATAGCACATTCGCGTATAAAAGGCTAGAGATTACTTTCAAAATCTTATGAACGTTGTACAAGCAATACTAATACGAAAACAAGCACTAACTCAAATTACTAGCCATCTTTCTAACCTACTTTCGCGGACAATTAGCTACAGAAATGTTGGTTGTTTAGAAAGTGCACCGAACCGACCCCCTGAAAAGGCAGTTCTTTAGTCGATTCCACCCGTCTTAAACGTCAAATCGAGCAGGTGTGCGAGAAACGTTGCTTAGCTATCTAAAATGACTAGCCAACTTTCTAAACTATTTTCGCGGACAATTAGCTACAGAAATGTTGGTTGTTTAGAAAGTGCACCGAACCGACCCTCTGAAAAGGCAGTTCTTTAGTCGATTCCACCCGTCTTAAACGTCAAATCGAGCAGGTGTGCGAGAAACGTTGCTTAGCTATCTAAAATGACTAGCCAACTTTCTAAACTATTTTCGCGGACAATTAGCTACAGAAATGTTGGTTGTTTAGAAAGTGCACCGAACCGACCCTCTGAAAAGGCAGTTCTTTAGTCGATTCCACCCGTCTTAAACGTCAAATCGAGCAGGTGTGCGAGAAACGTTGCTTAGCTATCTAAAATGACTAGCCATCTTCCTAACTATTTTCGCTGATAATTGGCTATAGAAATTTTGGTTGTTTAGAAAGTGCACCGAACCGACCCTCTGAAAAGGCAGTTCTTTAGTCGATTCCACCCGTCTAAAACGTCAAATCGAGCAGGTGTGCGAGAAACGTTGCTTAGCTATCTAAAATGACTAGCCATCTTCCTAACTATTTTCGCTGATAATTGGCTATAGAAATTTTGGTTGTTTAGAAAGTGCACCGAACCAACCCTCTGAAAGGGTAGTTTTTTAGTCGATTCCACCCGTCTAAAACGTCAAATCGAGCAATTGTGCAATAGAAAAGAGTACTATCAGTAATCTAAAAAACTTGCCAAAAAGCTGTCTAAGTATATTTTTGTTCAATTTCCAATTTGTATAGAAATTACGAAACGATTTAAATTAGGGCACTAAACCAACCCTCTGAAAGGGTAGTTTTTTAGTCGATTCCACCCGTCTTAAACGTCAAATCGATCAATTGTGCCATAGAAAATAATAGTATCAATAATGTCAAAGACTTGCCAATAAGCTGTCTGGGGATAATATTTCAACTTGGAGAAGCTACGAAACGAGCACCAAACTAACCCTCTGAAACGGAAGTTTGTCTCGGAAGGAATTAAATTTGACGGATGGACGAAAAGTATAAATGAAAAATAAACCTTAAAATGACTTAATAACAGTTAGCAAATAGCAAGACAGGGTTCATATTTTCAAAACCTTCAAATTGGCGGGATTTAAATTTGGCAGATGGCATGAAAAAAAAAATGAGGCGGAGCTTAAGCGAATTTCTGCCCAATACGTTGAATCCGCCAAATTTGTACGAATAAGATTATCTTTTGTTCCTAATCTCCGCGCTCCTTAGTCCCTACTTTCGAACTATAAAAGCTATTCACAAAAGTCTTGTTATATTTTACTTAATTTTAATAAAACTTCTGAAAGTTTGAACCGCGATTCTGGCTGTGGCATCATCATAAAGCTTGCAATGAACCTAAGTCCAGTATTTTCAACATAAGTTCCAATTTGGTCAAAGTTATAGCCTAGAGTGTAAACGTCACTTTCACAAGAAACATACGATCCAGGCTTATTACGCAACTCGACAGCAAGATGTTTATGCCTTGTGTTGTATCTCTGATGCTTTTCCGTACCTGGTTGAATGGAATACATTACAGGGTCACTGATCAACGTACATTTACCAAAGTCGATGATTTTTACGTAGCGGATGTTTCGTAGAAGAATATTCCCGCTATGCAGGTCGTTGTGCAGCAGACCTCGGTCGTGAAGAGCATCCAGCGCTCGGACTAAATCAACACAAACGGTTAACCAATGTTGAAAAATTAACTGCTTAGTAAGCACGGTTGAAAGTGAAGGTGCTGTTAATTGATCTCCAACATATTCAAACAAAAGTCGATCAGGGCTTGAGATGGTTCCAAAGAGATGAACAAAAGAAGGATGACCTGACATGCGCCGGCAAACCATTGCTTCAGCCAAAATCGAAGTATGTGAGCTTTTATTTGTGTAATTTTTGACAGCCACTTTTTGCTGTAAACTTTTGATAAAGCCTGTATAAACAATACCATAAACACCTGAGCCAAGTTCTTTGGAGTCTATATCAACATCAATGGATTGAAAAACAGGAACATGCTCTTTCAATTCTTTCGTAATGGAAAAAGCCTTATCGTTGAATGATTTCAAAAGCTTCACCGAATAGTTAATTGGACCGTTGAATACACGCCTTTGAGTTGCTAAGGCTAGTTTTGACGGTTTAACAGCTTTTTTCAAGATTCTATTTTGTTTTTGAAGTTCCATATTTCTTGCTTCAGTAGTTATATGCGACTGCTTCTGGTTAGCATGAGCTTGCTTCTTCTTCTCCTTTTTGATGCCATTCTTCCTTTTATTTCTACGTGTTCTTGCTGTTTCTGATCTTGGGTGAGTGATTTTTTCCATATTTTTTGTTATATTGTACTTTTCTCTGTAAAAAGAAATAAATAAATATTTTACAATCAAGTCTAAGATTTATAACGAAAATATAGATGCATTTGACCTTATGTACTTGATGATCCATCATTTCCAAAATTATCTCTACCCTTATCATCACACATTATGCTTGGATATAAAGTCTAATTCTGTACAAATACTAAAGAGTTTAGTAAGGATCATTAAATTGCATTTGTAATTTTGATGTGAGACTTCTATACGTCTCAACCTAAATTTTCTAGCTGTCCCTTCCTTTCTTAGCCCTCCCTTATAGATAATTTACCTTACATTTACCTTTTTTTAGCGGTTTCAGAAGGGTTCTACCCTCCCCGCATTAAAAAAGAGACAACCGTAATGATCTTTATTCTTATGTAAAAATGCACTTTCTACAAAAGAGAGGGTACACTACACAAACCATTAAACCTACTTTGTTTAAATATCCTAAAAAATGATAATTAATAAAAAAAATTTACATCAAACAATATCCTAATGAAAAAATATGATAAAATAGAGAAATAAAATGACATTAAATGACATAAAAGTAAATATTGTGAAGTTTAACCAGTTTTGTTCTAAAAATGTCAAAAACTGTAGGAGAGAAATTTGTTGAATCCTTTGAGAAAATTTAGGGGCAAATCAGTGACAAATAGTGAAAGTGTGCGAACTACACAATCATTTATCCTCGACAATGCAAATACATGAGTAAAAAAATGATTCAAATGACACGTCAAATCTGAAACAAAAAAAACTTACCCAAACCTTATAAATCTAATACAAAATGTACTGTATCATAAATTTTCTTTTTCCGTCGATAAATTAAATCGTTCCTTTTAAAGGTGCAGTTTTTTTTTATACATATAAACTTTGTCTTTATATCAGAAAGCCTCACATAAGTATAAAACTTCCAGTGTTCATAATTTGAATTCCAAACCTTCAAGGGACAATCCAACCCAAACTCGTCCTGATAATCATACGGTTTAAACCATCGACACTCAGCCACATAATCAAATTCACATCTTGGTTTAACAATTTGAATTTTATAAAGATTCAAAATTTCTCCTGGACGCAAAATGATGTTGTTAGGCTCTTTCTTGTCCGGTATTGGTACCATAACGAATTTATCAGCTGACTCGCCATTTTTATGCTTGATGGAAGAATACTTGATGCCATCAAATGTGACATGATCATAATCATTATAAAACGTTGAAAGGTTTACTTGTTCCATTGACAGGGCTGAGGCAATATGTTTGTGTTGATCATCAAGAAAAGACTTTTCCTTTTTCTTCCGACTTTGTATTTGTCGAGGAGCAGACTTTGGTTTCAAAAATGAGTCATACAAACTGTGGTCCATGGACGATATATTTTGACTCAAGACAATCTTTTTCATGAAAGTTGATACAATGTTGTAATTATTGGTGTGGAAATTACCCAGTGTCCCGTTATACCTTTCAAAGGAGAAGCACCAGAAGGCATAAACTGGACCAAAATTTTCCAAACATTCTTTCAAGTGCAAGTGAAGATGCATATTCGGGGTGCAATTTTCTTTACCATATAACTCTTGAAATCCTTTGCAAAAATCTAGAAGCAACTCATGAGCGCGACTGATATCCTCCTTCTTAATTGACTTGCGACACAGCAAACGACATGCATTGACATATTTTGTTAAGTTTGCTAACTTTTTACGTCCGAGAATCCTTTTGCAACAGTACAAAGAGTAAATCAGAAGAAATGTTTTGCATTCTTCTGCTTTGAACCTCTTGTAATACTTTGATATATGTCTAGCCATCTTGCTGTAACCACTTGGAACTTTAATATGGTTTTGCAACCTGTCGATTGTTTTCAGCTTCTGTTCCGTCAAAGTTCCAGTTTTCAGCCAAAGTTTTATCAATAATTTACCAGTTCCTTAAAATAGAGAAGAAACTTTAGGCTTATTCTGTAATTTTGGTACAATTTGGAAAGAATTTTAATCTAGGTCTATAACCTGGAATATCTCAGTTGGGAGAGGTGTTTTGAAATAGAGATTGAGAAAAAAAAAATGTAGCAAATATGGGAAATTTTAGACGATTCACTCTTTAAAATCAAAACTTCAAAAAATATTTTCTCGGTAAAACCTATGCTTAATATACATTCTTTGCAAGCAACCAAATTGTTATAAAGGATCAAGCCCTTTGACAAGTTAAAAAATTAGCCTTGCAAATCTAAGGAATCTTTAGGGTGTAAACAGTACGTAGCAATATTCCTTCAGTGAGTCACAATAATAAATAAGCCTTTAGCCTGAGATTTGAATTTCAATACTCCACCCAGGGAACGAATTGTAACCTAAAACCATGTGTCGAATTGAAGGCATTAAGTAAAAAATCTTACCTAACAGGAGATTATGCATTGGGTCTATGACGTGCATCTCAATTGGATCAAAGTAAGGTAAATCAAACAATTGTGAAAATCTCACTCCAAGCTGTTTTTCCATCTTTTCCTTCCCTGTCTTGGTTTTGCACCTTTCTATCAAGCCAGCAGCTACCTTGTGTTGTTTTCCAGTTCGTAAATCCCAATTTTCAATATCGAAGCCGGAGTAATCAGTTTTATCTCCAAAATTCTTTGTTGGAAATTTCTTAAAACATTTGCTACAACCTGAAAAATTGAAAAAAAACTTAAATATCAAAAATGTTACATGATTCAGTCTACACTACATTTTCTTCTTTTCGTTAAAATTAATCCACGCTAAATTAAAAAAAAACGTGATTTACTAAAATAAATCCACACCAAATCAAAATTTTTGTGATTTGCTAATTAGCGATAAAGTTGTTCTCGCAAAAATTTCTGATTAAAGTATATGGTGAAAACATGTAATTTTAGGAGACTGATTTTATCGCTGTTTACACCTTACATAGAGCTTTAAAGAAAACTCTGGAGGAAAACAAAATATATTTACCAAGCTTTGCTGAGAATCCAAGAAAACCACAACATTTACGTGTAGCTGGGATGTCACTGGATAGGCTTATTAGTGCATACTTGTACAAACTTTTGCCATATATTCCATCCTTGAGCATCACACCTTTCCAGCCATTTAATAGGTCAGTCACGATAGGTTTTAAAAATGTGTTAACATTTTTTGATGGTTCCTTAGGGCCAGGAATAATCCCGCAAACAATTACATTTTCGTATTTAAATCTCTCCTCACGTGGTAGGTTCAGCAGTACCATATAAATGACACCCAGTGAGTAATCTGAGTTGGTGAAAGGTTGGAACCAGTCAATATTCATCATCAACCCTAGATTTCTCTTATCAGTGAAAAATAATTCCCCTTCCTCATCTGTAAAGTTTTTCCATGTTTTTCCATCGTAAATATCTTTAATTACATTATCGTCTTGTGTTGCTTTTTTAGATTCTAGAAGAAGCTCTTTGAATTTTGGTCTCTGAAGATACTTCTGAACTGTTGAATCAATTCTTCTTGTACAATAGATTTTCTTCGGTACATATGTTGTGTTTCCAGCTGCTGTAAATCGAACTTTCAATAATTTTGTGTTACATTGAACAGCTCTTGTAAATGGTGGTTTGAAGGTACAGGATTTCACTGTCTTTTTACTATGTCCTTTTCTAGTTTCAAAACAATTGTCGAATTTGTATAAAGAATTACACTGAGGGCAAACAACCCAGGTTTCGAAATCATCAACTGTTATGCCTGCCTTCTTGTATGCGGAATACAATGTTGATGGAAATTCTTTTGCAAATGAAGAAAGAATATCGAAACAAGCCAGCGATGCAATTAAGTTTATGACCACCCTGATCATCCCAAGAAGCACTACGATGGATGCATTGGAAATAAAAGCATGAACTTGGAAAAGGAAGATTGCACGCAAAACCAATGCCAAACATTTTGCTCGAGGGCATTCAACATCCACAGAATGATCTGCGACCTCATCATTCTCACTATCTGATGGATCGACCTGAAATGAGATACACAAACTAGCTTTGCTGATTACTATAAAAAAACAAAAGATTTTTAGGCAAGAAACTTCACAGGGCGATATATAAAATTTAAAACGAGAAAACCATAAATTTAATTTTTAAGACTTTTTTAGAAGCGCGCATTACCCCCTGTTTAGAATTTAAAAAGCAAACTTTCACGAAAAAGGTCAAATTTACAAACATCCTGAAACCTAACGTAAAACTAAGTAGAGCAAATGTGTTAATAAGATGACTTGCTATTTTCATGTAATAATGTAAGCCTCTTTACGGAAAAGAAACATTAAAAAAGAAAAATTCATGCTCAATAGGAATAGGATAATTTCTTAAGAAATATGAGTATGTCGAGGATAAACATGTTCTAAGAAAGAAATATGTAGACCACAGCAGAATTCAGAATAGAAACAGACCATTTCTACAGATAGAATACTAGCCAGACTTACTTCATCCAATTCACTATCACTATCTGAATCACTTGAGAAATCATCATTTGAGTCAGCATCACCGGCTTCTATAAAAGGGAAAGGTTGAAATATTAAAGATTATGTTAAGTTTAAATTAAGGCATACAATGACCTTTATTTAGGAAATGACATACATTACGAATAATGAATAATACATTATGCTAATTTAGTATTGAAGAAGGCATTCACCCAAATATTGATGAAAGAAATGTGTTTTCTCTGATGAATTATATATCATATAATGTAATTAGCGCAGTTTCTAGAGGCATTGAGACCTCACCCCCCTAACATGTTCCTTCAAATTATTATTTTTATATGGCAGAGAAGGAGCAAATTCCCGGGGAGGGGATACCGATTAGAAAAGCCTGACTTTTTGCCGCCCACCTGCTGCCTGCCTGCATGTATCAAAATGTGCTGCGACGAGAGCAAAACATTTTTTAATGTCCCACTTTATTATATAATAAAATCTCAAAATAATGATATAAGGCAAGTTATTTCATAATATCATTAAATATTCCAGGCGATCCTGACTGAACTAGTCATAGTTGCCACTAAGTTTAGGATCGATTAATCCAGACACAGTCAATTGATGCTGTTGATTACCGATTTAATTACGAGTAATCTTCATTAAGGTAATCATTGATTGATCGGTAGCAACCGAATGTTTGTCATTAAAGCAAATGACAAATAACAATACTTTTGAACCTTATGACAATGTCACTCATTGTTGTCACTCTCATGTCTCACACCATTTTACACCATTAATCTTCTAGAAGAGAAGAAATTAGGAAAGGAAGACGCAATATTGAAAAGTTTGAAAAGTTGACCTATAGCCTGGTTCGGCGTGCCATATCTGAGTGGCCGTACAACTGAAAGAGAAGAAAGCAATGACGAATTTAAACATAAAACACATACTATATCAATACAAATGGAGTTTACTCCATTGGAATTTACTAGTGTGAGTTGCTAATTGACAAATCTTGAACATCCCACACATCCATCATATATTTATTCTGTATTTTGAACTCATTTATATCAACATTTTCCAATATCATCATGAACAAAAAGTTAACAAATATTTTAACTACCATTACAATAATGCCTACCACCTGGTGCAGCACCAAAACACTGTAACTAAAAAAACGCGTCTGGTGCAGCACCAAAATTTATGACTCCCCCTTGAGAAGGAGTTTCTTTTAGTTTATCGCTTTCGATTTGTTGTTCTATTAATTTTGACTAGAAAGATCTTCAAGATGGTGGGTGTGAAATAGTTACAAAGCTTGATTTCCTAGTGTGACTAACTGACGTTAAGCAAGGTGAATTTAAGGAAGATGGTAAATACCTTGAGATCGGGTAACTTGCATCAGTGGAGGCAAACATGCATAACCCTCAAATGAATGACCTGTCTGGTCATTAAAATACAAAGTAAAATCAAAACAAAAATGATAGAGTAGAGATTTCATTTGTTTGAAATTTTACTGCTTTGATTGGTCAGTCATTTGATGGCTATGCAAGTTTTACCTCACACTGATGCAAGTTACCCCACTTCACGATAGCGAACCACGACCATTGTTCCCCGCAAAAACTGACTGATTCTCATTTTAATTTTTTTTTTGCGTTACAAAGCGCATGTCGATATTAGACCAACTTACAGTACGCAACTGTTTTTTGCGTGGTCACGATATGCAAAACGATCACATTGCAGCTCACGCACTTGATAATTCACCTAAACAAACCGATGATTTTATCACCCACCGCCTGACTGCCTATGTTCAGAGCGCCGATATCTACCGACCAACTCACATTTTAAGACTGGAAATGACACGAACATAACTTATTTGTGACCCAGGCTAGACCAAAGAACAATCACAAATAATTTTAAAACAATAACAAATATCTATTCAACTTCTGCCTCCTATTTCAAGCCTTTCCAGTTGCAAAGCATTATAGGATAGAACTTTAATTCCTAATTATATTATATAAAACAGAATTTTCATGAAGCGCCATTTCAGCTGATTTCTAATTTTGAAGTTTTCAGCTAGAGACAAAAATATGACTTAAAATTTTCTGTATAGATAGGGCCATTTTCCTCAGATGTTAGTTTTTAGCCATCTTTAGAGCTTCAGCGTGTTGCGTTAAGGAAACTTCACAGCTGTTATCAGGTTAATTTACACTGACACACCACATCTCCACACGGTGTCAATTGAACAACTTCGAACAAAAATCACAATCGAACCAATCGAACGGCCGATTCCTGGGTAATATTCAATTGTGTTCGATTGCATTCGAGTAAGGTTAGATTGGTTCTCGATTGATTGTCAATTACCTTCGATCATGTTTGATTACGATCATGTTTGATGAGTTTGATTGCAATTAAATTAAATCACTCCGTTAGAGCTTTTTAGCGTGGACGGCTAAGCGCTTAAAGTCAGTCAGGGCTTCTTTTCACTTTATCGATATTACGCAAACGGCAGTGTGCGCTAAATTATTTTGATTTCAATTTCGATTTCAAGCAAAGGTCTTAGCAACAGGGTAGAAAAATCTAAACAAAACATAGAATTCAAAAAAATACTGATCATCATATAGAGCACTAAAAATACCCCCTTTCTAAGTTTAGTTTGTTCTACCTTGGATTATAACTGAAAATATCTTCAAATATCCTTTGTCCGCTACCAGCCCGCGCATTATTCTTAGATAATGAATAAGAGAGGTGCGCTTAGCTAAGTCGTGCTCGCGGGAGATAAATTTATGTTTACTTTGTATATTTTAGTGGTATTTATCCAATGAAAATGATGTTGACAAAATATGTACAGCGCTGACAAAATATGCACGGCATTGATTATGACCAGATGATCTTAATTGAACGGAATCGACGATCGAACCAGTCGAACCAAATCGAACGCAATCGACTGATTGAAATTCGATTGTGGAACGCAATCGAATCTCAATCGAATATTACCGAAAATTTCAGATTCGATTGTTATTCGATTGCCGATTCATTGACCCCGGTTGTTCATCGCATAATTTCTACGGGAAATCGAAAGTAATTTCATTCGGCTTGTGATATTTCAGAGCTTGGATGTTGGGAAGCTGCAAGAATAAAGCCAGACGATCTCAATCGAACAGAATCGACGATCGAACCAGTCGAACAACAATCGAATATTACCCAGAATTTTGACGTTCGATTGAGATTCGATTGCGTTCGACAATCGAATTTCAATCGGTCGATTGCGTTCGATTCGTTCGATTTGGTTCAATCGTTGATTCCGTTCAATTGAGATCGCCTGGTTATGATATCATTAAATATGTCAATGTTGATTCAGCACTCGTTAAAGAAAGTAATTTGTAAATAGTTCTTTTCATCGTGGATATTAGAAATACGAACAAAAAATGAATCAAATTTAATATTATCTAGATTATATTTAGCGTTAAAATACGGTAAATTTTCACTAAAAATATTTTACGATGGCAGTACCCCAATCACGCCCACGGGAAGTTCCAATTTCTAATTATCAGGAAATTAGGGAAACCAGTTCACCACGTGGATAAAAAACGTACAGAACGAAACCTGACAGAAGGTTTTCAACCCGATTTATTCAGATAAAGCTTTAAGAGGTTCATTACTTGTGGATTTTAAAACCTACATAACCAAAAACAAAAGTTGTTGGGAAGGAAAAAGTACAGATGCATTCATTAGGTCGGGAATTCGAGACCTGATGATGTATCTCCACTTTCTAGCTTGCTGGACGGACACTTTTATAGGTAACAGCTGTAAAGAAAAAAACTCAGCGTACATCGCTTTGGCTGATCATCTGCTTTTTCATTAACATAACCATAATTCCCCGATTAAGCGCCCCGCTTGACCAGTATGGATTTCGTGTAACTAACGCCGAAGTTCTTAGGCGTACAACTGAAACGTTTTTGGCGCATTGGCATAAGGGTACTTACAAAGATTGTTTGATTTTCAGTTGGCGTAAAGTAATAATTCCAGCTCGGCGTGAATGACTCCATAATCCATCGATTTTTAGATTTTTAGCTCCCGTTTGGCTAAATTTGCTTTCGCTCGCTTGCGCTCGCGTCAATTTATTAATTATGTTGGCGCATGCGCCTCTTTTCCCATCTTGCACCCTTATTGAAAAATTGAATGTTGGTACAAAAGAAATTTTGCTTGGCGTGAGGCTTGCTGCACGGAAAAATATCTTCGGCGCGAGATTTCGTGGAATCCATACTGGCCGCTTGAATAAGCGCCCCCTTAGAGCCTGAAAAATTAAATAAGCACCCGGGCACTTATTCGAAGATTTACGGTACGTAATTTCTGCTGGACTATTTTATTATTCAACAGGACATCCTCTTTATTTGACAAATGTCTATACAATTGGATCAATCAAATGTAATTGAATATAATCAAATACAATCAAACATAATCAAGAGCAGCCGCCGGCAGATTTTTTTGAAATATCTGTTTTTTTTTTCCAGGAGAGTAAATTTAATGGATAAATCTAGGAGAGACTTTCCTCAAAACACCTAGGTAAAATCCAGGGGTCGCCTTTGAAACTTCTGTTCTTAAAATCCAGGAGCACATTTTTAAGGAAAAACACATACAATTTTCCAGCGGGCAATCTGTTCAAAGAATCCAGGAGCTAAATTGTGAAAAACACAACCAAATGCGACATTTTTTCCAGGGAGCTTCATAATTTTCTTAAAAGGTCTCATTTTCTAGGAGCTTTATAACTTTCTTAAAGAATAGCTGTTATATTTTCCCAGGAGCATAATATTTCTAGAGAACAGATATACATTTTCCAGGAGTCCCATTTTTTCCCAGAACAGATGATATAATCCAGGAGAGCCCAGGATACAGAACAGATAGTTTTTTCCAGGAGAAAGGGACCTCAAGAACAGATATTTCATAATTTCTAGCCGGTGGCTGCTCTTGCATAATCAAAGCAATTGAACGGCAAATTCTGGGTAATATTCGATTGTGATCGATTGCATTCAACAATCGAATAGCAATTATTCGATTGCGTTTAATTGATTTGGCGACCGTCTGGATAAAACTGGCAATAAAAAAAAAAATATGGATAACACACAAACTTACACTTACCAGCATTATCTAAGTCAAAATCTACATCATCAATTGTGACTGGTTGTGATTCTTGTTGTTTCTCTTCTTCCTCACAAGGATGATTGCCAAAATTTTGGTTTTGTAAATTGGATGATTCCTGACGCTGACTGGTATCAACTTGTTTTGAAGCATTTAAAGGGTGGAGAAGATGCTTTTTGATATTGGCACATAACCCTCTGTTATGTCCAAATGAATAATAATGCGAACGTGATATTGTAGATTTGCAATGAATACAAAACTTTCTGTTTCCTTTAACTTTTGGCATGACTTTTTTCTATTAAAAAAAGGTATTGAGTGAGTAATGGCTTAATACATAATCACACAAATGTGTTGACACAATGGACAGAGAGAAGTATCATCATTATCTTCATGTAAATAGTTAAAGCCCACAAACCAAAAAAGAAAAAACCGAGTTTTCATTTTCTTCCATCAAAAAGCACGCCATGTTCTCTCGAAGCAAGCCGCCATGTTAGATTCGTCTCAGATTTAAAATTTTCCAAATGGATTATGGGATATGTCTAGGTCATACAGACTAAACAAACTTTGATGAAGCCGATTGTCTTGCAGTGTGACCACGTAGTTTTTTTTTCATTCGGGAAAAAAGGGAATTATCGGAAATATCGGAAATTCCGGAATCAATCTATCACACCGCCTAACATAAAAACTTCATTTTATAAGCGTAAACTTTGAGAACATATCCGACCACGGATCATTTTCACATGGCCGTTAATAATGCACGAATTTTCAAAAGTTCTTTCTATACAACTCTCATCCGACGACGCACGTGAATTCCAAATCAAAGAAGATGGCCAAATCAAAATCTCAGAATGTCAGTGTTAATGCTGGTGCATTTTACAGTAAACAGACAGTCAGGGAAAGTACTCGAAAGAACAATTTAACACCAGACGAAGCATTTGGATTACAAAGTGCATCAAATCCTAGAAAGAGAAAGGCTGCGAAAGTTCTACTACCTTCTTCTCAAATTCCCAAGAAGGCAAACACAAGTGAAGACGGAAATGATTTTTCTGATGATGATACATTCAATTATACTTCCATTGAAAACACGTGAGTTTATTAAATGCTTCTTTTTTACAAATTTGTTTGGAGATTATTTACTTTGCCTTTAAATCTATAAATCAAAGTACCGCAGTAGGTAGGGTGCAGTAGTTCGCTCTCTCCCCTGGCCTGCTTAACCATTTTATTTTTGCTGTAAATATTTTCAAGTGAATGAATTAATTCATATTTGTCTAAACCATATTTTCTCTTTGCCTTTGGCCTGTTTTACTCGTTAAAATAAATCATGGTCAAGAAAGTCAATGTTGGTACAGTATTCAAGCTGAGATCGCAAATAACTTGTGTTGTTGTTATTCAATTTTCTCACTTTATCTGAGAAATCTCTGATTTTTTGAGCATTTATAGTGGGGAAGTTAGGAAATATGTTGGATTTTTGGGTGATATTTTTCAAAGAACATTCTGAGATTTAGCAAAGGCCTGTCTCCACTTTTGCGTGAAATGGGTGACAGTTTTCTTTTTTGCCTGAAGAAAAGTTTCCGTCATAAAAAAGTTCTGCGCAAACAACAAAAGTTTAAAGCAGTCCTTTTTTTCATCCATTTGACCAATGGAATTACTCCATTTTTAACCGATGTCCTTACGAATATGTCAAAAAGATTTCGCTAATGTTGCGCAAAAGTGGAAACCGGCCTGAAGAGTATCAATTAAAATTAATGCAGGATAAATTGATGCGAATGACATTCAAATAATCATGTTTTGATGAATTGATTAATGAACTTCTTCAATGTAATTTGAAACTTCAAAATTCGACTTTTAATCTTTTTTGCAGACCTGAAGTAGTGGTTCCTAAAAGAAGTGCTTCAAGTAACAAAGCTACACCAAAGGGAGGCAATAATAAATACAACAAACTATTACGGTAAGTTTGAGCTTGTTTATGTCTGATATATTGAATTAATTTTTACTGTCTCAGGGCTCGAAATAATGGTCGGACATCAGACATTGTCCGACCCAAATAGCTTCATGTCCGACCCAAAAATCGTAGTTTTCAAGCTAAAGCAACCCTGATCGGACATTTTGTCTGACCCGCTTGAAATCGTTATTTCGACCCTTGTGTCTTGAAAGGCGGTAATCACAAACATCTTCATTTTGCGTGACCTGACTGTCTCTTGAAAATCAGAGAGTCGAAGAGTAGCTAAATTTGTTTTCTTTTAATGTTTGCAGGAAGATTCAAAACAACAAAGAATCGACAGACGAGAGAATTCGTTTGTTGGAGGCAACTGTCGAAACAATGTCTGAGCAGATAGCTGAATTGGAAAGGAGATTGGAAAATGATGAAATACAAAACAAAAAAGATGAGCCAATTCCTGCTGAATTACAGGTATTATTTGTAAAGTAGATTTGAGTGTTTTAATTTGATTTTTTTTTGCAGCTAATCATTTTCCAGGCAATGTCAATCAAATGTTTGGTTATCATACAAATCATGCAATATGTGTTCCATTACAGGGATCAGAATAGTTTACTTTGAACTATCCATATCAAATTGTAATTTTCATCCCATCAAACTTATTTTGCACATATTTTTCAGGTCATCATGTCACATTCCAATTAAGGTTTTTATTCGTTAAACATTTGCAACGTTTATTTATTTGTTTTTTCAGGCAAGAGTTCATGCCTTCATTGAATCAAAAATTGTTGAAAGTGAAAGAACTCAGGAAAATCACAATTGGAACCTTGAACTAAGGTTTGACAGAGGAGAGAATATTGGGTTTGCTACAAATATGGTGAAAGAAATAAGCAACGTGGATAACAACTCAGAAACCCTCATAAGAAGTAAGTATATTATACGTATTTACTAACTATTCTTGATGATCCTCTCCCTTTTTTGAAAATAAATGGTATATTTATTTATCACTGATCTTAAATTGCACTTCTCTGTACTAAACTTGGCTTAAATACTAAAGTTTCTTGGGTTGGGGGTTTTATTGAATGTTTTTGAAAGCAAATGATTTATTCCAATATATCTATTTCCCTCTGTATTGTCAATTTTGTAGTAACAAAGACTCTTTCTTAATCTTAGCTGCGTGTCGTAGATATTTCAATCATTTAAAACGTCAAAAGAAGAAAAGAGAAACAATGACTGAAGCCCAACTGCAATCCGAAAGTAGTACCAATCGATGCACCTCTAGGAGAACTAAGGTGAGTCAATACTCTTCAAATTTTTCTATCTGTCCATATTTTTTCAATATTGTTGCCCATGAATTCCTTGTTAGAAATGAAAATTTAAGGAAAGGGTACTGCAAAATATATTTCTAGGCAAGTGTATTGCAAAATTTTGAGTTAAAAGTTACGAATTAAAGCTTTTCAGCATTGTAATCACGTTTATTTTTGTTTCTTTCTACAGGCATTTCAAAGAAGACGGACAGTTGGGTTGGAAATGGAATTGAATGGTGAAAAGCAAGCCTTACTTGGACATTTAAAAGGAGAATTGATGACAGACGAGGAGTCCGAAGTTGATGATGATGGAGAGAAAACTGGGCGTTTGGTTGTGAGAAAACTTCTTTGGCGCAGTCAAAAGCTGGACGATTTGATTTTGGAGATAGACGCGCACAAACCCTTAAAAGCGGTCAAACCAAGGGTCTTTGGTGAACCCTCAGAAAGAGAGCCACCTGCTGATGTGAATGAACTATGTGTTATTGTTTTGCCTCTTCTTGCTGAAGAATGATTAATTTATATTGTATATTTATTTATTTATTAACTTACTAAGTTACATATGTAATTACTAATTTTTATTTAAGCTCTGTATTAATTGTATTTTTAACAAACGCAAGGTTACGCAAAGGGCTATCTGGCCTTTCACATAACCTACTGTAGTTAAGCTGAAGTCCAAAACTGTTCTTAACTTGACAATTTTATGGTATTTAAAGGACCATGTGAGTGATTTCAAAGTCTAAATCAAAAATTATGGAAAATGTAGGCCATTTCCGCAGTACAATGTTGCAAATAGTCAAATAATAAAAAATTGATTTGTAACTATCACAGCAGATTTTTAAACTTAGTGTATTTATTTAGATTTCTAACAATGAGTGTAAAAAAAATTTTTAACTTAACTTTTCATTTTAAAATTTTATATTTATGATTATTCTCAAACCCTGATGATTATAACAGATTCTTAAACCTAATGAATTTTTATTATATAGATATGTGTGGAAAATTATTTATGTACCATTTATGTATTTTTAAACAATATATTGAAAGTAAAATATATACATTCCCTTAACTGCTAAAATTATATACATTGATTGCTTGTTGTGTTTGGACGAAAAGGTAAACAGATTTTGTAAGAATAAAAAATTACCTGAGATAAAAAAAGTTAATGTCATCGAATATTTCTGTCTTTTTCTACCAATGTTTCGATAGTATTATCAGGAGAGGTCTATTCAGGAAAACCCGATATTTTAAACCCCGTCCTAAAGTAGCCTAGAAATAGTCCTAAAGTAACATTTATTCGTTAAACCCCGCTTGTCTGGTTTTATCCGATTCCGTACAACTCAGTCCAGCTCAGTCTTAAGTTTTACGACTGACGGTAAACTAGGAAAGCACGGTTTATCTAAATTCGTCTAGCTCCGTCCTAAAGTAACATCATTTCGTTAAACCCCGCCTGCCTGGTTTTATACAATTCCGTATAACTCAGTCTTAAGTTTTACGACTGGCGGTAAACTAGGAAATATTGGTTTGTCTGAATTCGTATAACCCCGTATAATAATCAGTTACACGACTTTCGGAAAACTACGGAAGCAAAGTTATGGTTACATTCGTCTAACTCCGTTAAAACCAATCAGTTTTCCGCATCTAAGAAAACTGCGCAATCCTAGTTGTAACGAAGTGCGCTTAACTCCGTGGTTCGCTTCCTGTAATAGAACGGAGCTGGGGAAAACTGAGACACGCAATTCAGAATAACTCCGTAAAACTGTTATTTTACGGAGTTGTCCTAATCAGGGAAACTGTTTATTTCAGCCGTGTTTACTTCAAGTTCCCTAATTGATCAAACTGATCAAAAAGATCAAAATCCACGAGGGCCCCTATGCCCCTATACCTCCCTATGTCTCAAATGGACTATGGGCTTAGTTCAATTTGCTTCTTTTTGACTTCAAGTTCCCTAATTGATCAAACTGATCAAAAAGATGAAAATCCACGAGGGCCCCTATGCCCCTATACCCCCCTATGTCTCAAATGGACAATGGGCTTAGTTCAATTTGCTTCTTTTTGACTTCAAGTTCCCTAATTGATCAAACTGATCAAAAAGATCAAAATCCACGAGGGCCCCTATGCCCCTATACCCCCCTATGTCTCAAATGGACTATGGGCTTAGTTCAATTTGCTTCTTTTTGACTTCAAGTTCCCTAATTGATCAAACTGATCAAAAAAATCAAAATCCACGAGGGCCCCTATGCCTCTATACCCCCTATGTCTCAAATGGACTATGGGCTTAGTTCAATTTGCTTCCTTTTGACTTCAAGTTCCCTAATTGATCAAACTGATCAAAAAGATCAAAATCCACGAGGACCCCTATGCCCCTATACCCCCTATGTCTCAAATGGAATATGGGCTTAGTTCAATTTGCTTCTTTTTGACTTCAAGTTCCCTAATTGATCAAACTGATCAAAAAGATCAAAATCCACGAGGGCCCCTATGCCCCTATACCCCCTATGTCTCAAATGGACTATGGGCTTAGTTCAATTTGCTTCTTTTTGTTTTCAAGTTCCCTAATTGATCAAACTGATCAAAAAGATCAAAATCCACGAGGGCCCCTATGCCCCTATACCCACCTATGTCTCAAATGGACAATGGGCTTAGTTCAATTTGATTCTTTTTGACTTCAAGTTCCCTAATTGATCAAACTGATCAAAAAGATCAAAATCCACGAGGGCCCCTATGCCCCTATACCCCCTATGTCTCAAATGGACTATGGGCTTAGTTCAATTTGCTTCTTTTTGACTTCAAGTTCCCTAATTGATCAAACTGATCAAAAAGATCAAAATCCACGAGGGCCCCTATGCCCCTATACCCCCCTATGTCTCAAATGGACTACGGGCTTAGTTCAATTTGCTTCTTTTTGACTTCAAGTTCCCTAATTGATCAAACTGATCAAAAAGATCAAAATCCACGAGGGCCCCTATGCCTCTATACCCCCTATGTCTCAAATGGACTATGGGCTTAGTTCAATTTGCTTCTTTTGACTTCAAGTTCCCTAATTGATCAAACTGATCAAAAAGATCAAAATCCACGAGGGCCCCTATGCCTCTATACCCCCTATGTCTCAAATGGACTATGGGCTTAGTTCAATTTGCTTCCTTTTGACTTCAAGTTCCCTAATTGATCAAACTGATCAAAAAGATCAAAATCCACGAGGACCCTTATGCCTCTATACCCCCTATGTCTCAAATGGAATATGGGCTTAGTTCAATTTACTTCTTTTTGACTTCAAGTTCCCTAATTGATCAAACTGATCAAAAAGATCAAAATCCACGAGGGCCCCTATGCCCCTATACCCCCTATGTCTCAAATGGAATATGGGCTTAGTTCAATTTGCTTCTTTTTGACTTCAAGTTCCCTAATTGATCAAACTGATCAAAAAGATCAAAATCCACGAGGGCCCCTATGCCCCTATACCCCCTATGTCTCAAATGGACAATGGGCTTAGTTCAATTTGATTCTTTTTGCCCCTATCCTATACCTTCTATGTCTCAAATAGACTATGGGCTGAGTTCAATTTGCTTCTTTTTGACTTCAAGTTCCCTAATTGATCAAACTGATCAAAAAGATCAAAATCCACGAGGGCCCCTATGCCTCTATAACCCCTATGTCTCAAATGGACTATGGGCTTAGTTCAATTTGCTTCTTTTTGACTTCAAGTTCCCTAATTGATCAAACTGATCAAAAAGATCAAAATCCACGAGGGCCCCTATGCCCCTATACCCCCTATGTCTCAAATGGACTATGGGCGTAGTTCAATTTGCTTCTTTTTTACTTCAAGTTCCCTAATTGATCAAACTGATCAAAAAGATCAAAATCCACGAGGGCCCCTATGCCCCTATACCTCCCTATGTCTCAAATGGACTATGGGCTTAGTTCAATTTGCTTCTTTTTGACTTCAAGTTCCCTAATTGATCAAACTGATCAAAAAGATGAAAATCCACGAGGGCCCCTATGCCCCTATACCCCCCTATGTCTCAAATGGACAATGGGCTTAGTTCAATTTGATTCCTTTTGTTTTCAAGTTCCCTAATTGATCAAACTGATCAAAAAGATCAAAATCCACGAGAGCCCCTATGCCCCTATACCCCCCTATGTCTCAAATGGACTATGGGCTTAGTTCAATTTGCTTCTTTTTGACTTCAAGTTCCCTAATTGATCAAACTGATCAAAAAGATCAAAATCCACGAGGGCCCCTATGCCCCTATACCCCCTATGTCTCAAATGGACTATGGGCTTAGTTCAATTTGCTTCTTTTTGACTTCAAGTTCCCTAATTGATCAAACTGATCAAAAAGATCAAAATCCACGAGAGCCCCTATGCCCCTATACCCCCCTATGTCTCAAATGGACTATGGGCTTAGTTCAATTTGCTTCTTTTTGTTTTCAAGTTCCCTAATTGATCAAACTGATCAAAAAGATCAAAATCCACGAGGGCCCCTATGCCCCTATACCCCCCTATGTCTCAAATCGACAATGGGCTTAGTTCAATTTGATTCTTTTTGACTTCAATTTCCCTAATTGATCAAACTGATCAAAAAGATCAAAATCCACGAGGGCCCCTATGCCCCTATACCCCCTATGTCTCAAATGGACTATGGGCTTAGTTCAATTTGCTTCTTTTTGACTTCAAGTTCCCTAATTGATCAAACTGATCAAAAAGATCAAAATCCACGAGGGCCCCTATGCCCCTATACCCCCCTATGTCTCAAATGGACTATGGGCTTAGTTCAATTTGCTTCTTTTTGACTTCAAGTTCCCTAATTGATCAAACTGATCAAAAAAATCAAAATCCACGAGGGCCCCTATGCCTCTATACCCCCTATGTCTCAAATGGACTATGGGCTTAGTTCAATTTGCTTCCTTTTGACTTCAAGTTCCCTAATTGATCAAACTGATCAAAAAGATCAAAATCCACGAGGACCCTATGCCCCTATACCCCCTATGTCTCAAATGGAATATGGGCTTAGTTCAATTTGCTTCTTTTTGACTTCAAGTTCCCTAATTGATCAAACTGATCAAAAAGATCAAAATCCACGAGGGCCCCTATGCCCCTATACCCCCCTATGTCTCAAATGGACTATGGGCTTAGTTCAATTTGCTTCTTTTTGTTTTCAAGTTCCCTAATTGATCAAACTGATCAAAAGATCAAAATCCACGAGGGCCCTATGCCCCTATACCCACCTATGTCTCAAATGGACAATGGGCTTAGTTCAATTTGATTCTTTTTGACTTCAAGTTCCCTAATTGATCAAACTGATCAAAAAGATCAAAATCCACGAGGGCCCCTATGCCCCTATACCCCCTATGTCTCAAATGGACTATGGGCTTAGTTCAATTTGCTTCTTTTTGACTTCAAGTTCCCTAATTGATCAAACTGATCAAAAAGATCAAAATCCACGAGGGCCCCTATGCCCCTATACCCCCCTATGTCTCAAATGGACTACGGGCTTAGTTCAATTTGCTTCTTTTTGCCCCTATCCTATACCTTCTATGTCTCAAATAGACTATGGGCTTAGTTCAATTTGCTTCTTTTTGACTTCAAGTTCCCTAATTATACCCCCTATGTCTCAAATCGACTATGGGCTTAGTTCAATTTGCTTATTTTTGACTTCAAGTTCCCTAATTGATCAAACTGATCAAAAAGATCAAAATCCACGAGGGCCCCTATGCCTCTATACCCCCTATGTCTCAAATGGATTATGGGCTTAGTTCAATTTGCTTCCTTTTGACTTCAAGTTCCCTAATTGATCAAACTGATCAAAAAGATCAAAATCTTCGAGGACCCCTATGCCCCTATACCCCCTATGTCTCAAATGGACTATGGGCTTAGTTCAATTTGCTTCTTTTTGACTTCAAGTTCCCTAATTATACCCCCTATGTCTCAAATGGAATATGGGCTTAGTTCAATTTGCTTCTTTTTGACTTCAAGTTCCCTAATTGATCAAACTGATCAAAAAGATCAAAATCCACGAGGACCCCTATGCCCCTATACCCCCTATGTCTCAAATGGACTATGGGCTTAGTTCAATTTGCTTCTTTTTGACTTCAAGTTCCCTAATTGATCAAACTGATCAAAAAGATCAAAATCCACGAGGACCCCTATGCCTCTATACCCCCTATGTCTCAAATGGACTATGGGCTTAGTTCAATTTGCTTCTTTTTGACTTCAAGTTCCCTAATTGATCAAACTGATCAAAAAGATCAAAATCCACGAGGGCCCCTATGCCCCTATACCCCTATGTCTCAAATGGACTATGGGCTTAGTTCAATTTGCTTCTTTTTGACTTCAAGTTCCCTAATTGATCAAACTGATCAAAAAGATCAAAATCCACGAGGGCCCCTATGCCTCTATAACCCCTATGTCTCAAATGGACTATGGGCTTAGTTCAATTTGCTTCTTTTTGACTTCAAGTTCCCTAATTGATCAAACTGATCAAAAAGATCAAAATCCACGAGGGCCCCTATGCCCCTATACCCCCTATGTCTCAAATGACTATGGGCGTAGTTCAATTTGCTTCTTTTACTTCAAGTTCCCTAATTGATCAAACTGATCAAAAGATCAAAATCCACGAGGGCCCCTATGCCCCTATACCTCCCTATGTCTCAAATGGACTATGGGCTTAGTTCAATTTGCTTCTTTTTGACTTCAAGTTCCCTAATTGATCAAACTGATCAAAAAGATCAAAATCCACGAGGGCCCCTATGCCCCTATACCCCCTATGTCTCAAATGGACATGGGCTTAGTTCAATTTGCTTCCTTTTGTTTTCAAGTTCCCTAATTGATCAACTGATCAAAATATCAAAAGATAAAATCAAAAAAGAGAGACCCTATGCCCCTATACCCCCTATGTCTCAAATGGACTATGGGCTTAGTTCAATTTGCTTCTTTTTGACTTCAAGTTCCCTAATTGATCAAACTGATCAAAAAGATCAAAATCCACGAGGGCCCCTATGCCCCTATACCCCCTATGTCTCAAATGGACTATGGGCTTAGTTCAATTTGCTTCTTTTTGACTTCAAGTTCCCTAATTGATCAAACTGATCAAAAAGATCAAAATCCACGAGAGCCCCTATGCCCCTATCCCCCCTATGTCTCAAATGGACTATGGGCTTAGTTCAATTTGCTTTCTTTTTGACTTCAAGTTCCCTAATTGATCAAACTGATCAAAAAGATCAAAATCCACGAGGCCCCTATGCCCCTATACCCCCTATGTCTCAAATCGACTATGGGCTTAGTTCAATTTGATTCTTTTTGACTTCAATTCCCTAATTGATCAAACTGATCAAAAAGATCAAAATCCACGAGGCCCCTATGCCCCTATACCCCCTATGTCTCAAATGGACTATGGGCTTAGTTCAATTTGCTTCTTTTTGACTTCAAGTTCCCTAATTGATCAAACTGATCAAAAAGATCAAAATCCACGAGGGCCCCTATGCCCCTATACCCCCCTATGTCTCAAATGGACTATGGGCTTAGTTCAATTTGCTTCTTTTTGACTTCAAGTTCCCTAATTGATCAAACTGATCAAAAAATCAAAATCCACGAGGGCCCCTATGCCCTATACCCCCTATGTCTCAAATGGCTATGGGCTTAGTTCAATTTGCTTCCTTTTGACTTCAAGTTCCCTAATTGATCAAACTGATCAAAAAGATCAAATCCACGAGACCCCTATGCCCCTATAACCCCCTATGTCTCAAATGGACTATGGGCTTAGTTCAATTTGCTTCTTTTTGACTTCAAGTTCCCTAATTGATCAAACTGATCAAAAAGATCAAAATCCACGAGGGCCCCTATGCCCCTATACCCCCCTATGTCTCAAATGGACTATGGGCTTAGTTCAATTTGCTTCTTTTTGACTTTCAAGTTCCCTAATTGATCAAACTGATCAAAAAGATCAAAATCCACGAGGGCCCCTATGCCCCTATACCCCCTATGTCTCAAATGGACAATGGGCTTAGTTCAATTTGCTTCTTTTTGACTTCAAGTTCCCTAATTGATCAAACTGATCAAAAAGATCAAAATCCACGAGGGCCCCTATGCCCCTATACCCCCCTATGTCTCAAATGGACTATGGGCTTAGTTCAATTTGCTTCTTTTTGACTTCAAGTTCCCTAATTGATCAAACTGATCAAAAAGATCAAAATCCACGAGGGCCCCTATGCCCCTATACCCCCCCTATGTCTCAAATGGACTATGGGCTTAGTTCAATTTGCTCTTTTTGACTTTCAAGTTCCCTAATTGATCAAACTGATCAAAAAGATCAAAAATCCACGAGGGCCCCTATGCCCCTATACCCCCTATGTCTCAAATGGACTATGGGCTTAGTTCAATTTGCTTCTTTTTGACTTCAAGTTCCCTAATTGATCAAACTGATCAAAAAGATCAAAATCCACGAGGGCCCCTATGCCCCTATACCCCCTATGTCTCAAATGGACTATGGGCTTAGTTCAATTTGCTTCTTTTTGACTTCAAGTTCCCTAATTGATCAAACTGATCAAAAAGATCAAAATCCACGAGGGCCCCTATGCCCTATACCCCCTATGTCTCAAATGGACTATGGGCTTAGTTCAATTTGCTTCTTTTTGACTTCAAGTTCCCTAATTGATCAAACTGATCAAAAAGATCAAAATCCACGAGGGCCCCTATGCCCCTATACCCCCTATGTCTCAAATGGACTATGGGCTTAGTTCAATTTGCTTCTTTTTGACTTCAAGTTCCCTAATTGATCAAACTGATCAAAAAGATCAAAATCCACGAGGGCCCCTATGCCTCTATACCCCCTATGTCTCAAATGGACTATGGGCTTAGTTCAATTTGCTTCTTTTTGACTTCAAGTTCCCTAATTGATCAAACTGATCAAAAAGATCAAAATCCACGAGGGCCCCTATGCCCTCTATACCCCCTATGTCTCAAATGGACTATGGGCTTAGTTCAATTTGCTTCTTTTTGACTTCAAGTTCCCTAATTGATCAAACTGATCAAAAAGATCAAAATCCACGAGGGCCCTATGCCTCTATACCCCCTATGTCTCAAATGGACTATGGGCTTAGTTCAATTTGCTTCTTTTTGACTTCAAGTTCCCTAATTGATCAAACTGATCAAAAAAAGATCAAAATCCACGAGGGGCCCCTATGCCTCTATACCCCTATGTCTCAAATGGACTATGGGCTTAGTTCAATTTGCTTCTTTTTGACTTCAAGTTCCCTAATTGATCAAACTGATCAAAAAGATCAAAATCCACGAGGGCCCCTATGCCTCTATACCCCCTATGTCTCAAATGGACTATGGGCTTAGTTCAATTTGCTTCTTTTTGCCCCTATCCTATACCTTCTATGTCTCAAATAGACTATGGGCTTAGTTCAAATTCATATATGTTTTATTATCTCCCTAGTATTTTTGACATGATAAGTGATTATTGGGGTCTTTTCTTTTGGGGGTTCCTTTTGAGTGCAATCTGACTTTTTTTTCCGTACTGGACATAGATCGCCAGAAATATGCTGGAAAAACCGGTTTTTTGGCATTTTCTCGAGATTTCATCATTAGTTTTTCCCTATTTTTTAACAACGCCAACGTCATCAAGCATGATTCAATTATCAATAAAACTGATTTTTGCAACTGGAACTTTCTATTTCTTTTTTCCCTACTCTCCTTCCCTCTCCCCATCAACTATCAATGATAAAATTTAAGGCGTTTTGCAATCTCGCTATAAACGCTATATTTTCTGACCTGATTGTTTTCATTTTTCTCCTTATTGCTATCTAACTTTCATCATCAGGTAGGTCCATTCAGCATCTAGCTTGTTTTTTTATCATTTTCTGTTAACATGTCTTAGTGGACGACGTCAAAAGACATTCAAAAAGCCGCAAAACGGAATAGACATTCCTACGTACAGAAGAAAAAACTATGACGTCTTATAGCCTACAAATTCGTTAGTTGTGCCAGAACATCCATCGTCTAGAGTAAACTGCTGGCCAAATTTAAGTGTTGAATAAAAGAATATCGTTGGTGTTCAATTTCGCCACTTTCGTGTTCTCCTACACTTAAACCAGCTTTTTATGGTTTTGATAGCACTCAAGAAAGATATAACAATTGTATCGCATTCATTAGTAAAATGAAAAAGTGATTCAAGTGGCTCTGAAAACAAGATTGCCCTTCATTATTTTTCTCGAATTATTATTTCAGTTCGACGAACTTCGATTGAGGGAGCGTGTCCAACGTCTGCTCGAAGACAATCGATCAGCGTTCGATCAACTCGTACAAAACGCTCGAGAAGCTTTCCCGTTCGATTTATGCGTTTCAACCGTTAACATTGAAAATATAATCGAGAAACTGTCGCAAGTTTTTCAAACGATTGACGCTCAGAGGCGGAATGATCTGCAACAGAGCGCGCGCAAACTGTTTTACCTGCTAGCAGAGCTTATTAATGACGACGTGAAGAGATGTTATCCGGCTATTCAATTCTTCTCTTCTGGAGTAGAAGTCTTGGGAAAGGTAATTTTTTTCTAAATCTCCTCGGATTCACTTTTAATGATTTGTTATGGAGTTTAATTGGAAACATTGCTACATTCTTTATGCTGAGAAAACGCTTTTCGCCAAAGCTGAACATTTCCTCTACATGCGGGTTTGGGTTTTATGTTTGGGAGAATTATCTTGTTTCGTTTGGTATCAAATCTAATTCTTGACGCTTATTTGAGACTTTCCTTTATTGGTTCTTAGATAATAAGGAGGTTAAGTATCAAAGATAAATCTACGCGACGAACGGACCTTTTCTCTGCAAGTTGGTAAGGGTAGCAAAGTAGATGTTATATCTTCTTTGTTCAACAAGGAAGATTTTCACGGTTTTTCGTTCTTGAGCTGTTTTAGCCTGGATTCTAGAAAATGCAGGTCCACATGTTTACTGCAGGTTGCGGGTCAAAACCCGTCCGTTCGTCGCGTTGATTTATCTTTGATACTTAACCTCCCTGATGTCAATTTTCTTTTACAGGCATACATAGCAGACAAGGGATCAGAACAAATGCCATTGCTAGAAACCACCCTCACACATACGTCATCAGTTATGTTTCTTGCTCCACATTTTAGTCCAATGTGTACCTCAAACGAAGAGTTTGTCGAACTTTACTCGAAAGTGATTTCCTACATCCCGCAAAACATAGATACAGTCATTTTTGTATTGTTATCGAAATTCGAAATTTTAAACTGGTTGAATCATCAAACGCCAACCAAACCAATCATATCTAGCCTCTTAACGCACACAATGAAAGCAATCGGGCTAATCGGACGAGAGCCTGACTCGGAAGGGTTCGTTATACTTGAAGTGCTTCGTAATCATTTAAACACACTCCTTCGCAGTGACTTGGATACAAATTACTGGGTTGTTTTTACCGAACTTTTAACCCTCTCCTCTCAAGCGAACGTGTCGACCCTGTGCTGGTCCGATTTTCTGTCGGCATTCGATTTTGAAGAAGAAATAAATAGTAATTCAACTTGTCGTATCTCAATCGATCGGGTTAAAGAATCGTTGTATTACATGGGATGTTATTTCCAAAACGTCTGTGAATCTTTGAATCATGAGCTAGAAGCATTGTACAAAATTTGGGAACCTTACACCAAACCATTAGTCATCTTGCTAAAGAATCTTTTCTACCATTCAATCATACATTCGTTCAGACACAGAGCAGGTCGGACGAAAGAGACCGTCTTACGTGAACTTTGGGAAAATATCGTCAGCGTTTTCAAGCCTTGGATTATTCCGCAATCTTCCGGAAAAGTCTGGACACTACTCCGTGTTGAAAGTATCATCTTATTGGTCCAAACATTCACAGATACGATCCGATTGGTTGTTGATTGTTCTTCTGAAGACAATGAAATCTATTGTTTCATTTTGAATGATCTTTTGTCTTTTTACGGCGCCGAAATCGCACGCTTTGTTATTGAAGAACAATCGATCGAGATTTTTCACACTTCATTGAGCATGTTGCCATGGCAAAATTATTGTCCTACTGTCCAAGAGATGACATACACAATTCAGGTAATTTTCTTATCATTGTTTAAGTAATTTGCACCAATAATCACGTTTTGGAGGATGATTAGGACTAATGGCTCAATAACATATCCAAAGACCTTATCGGTCCATTTTACACCGGCCTTTATTATGCCAGCGATGAAATAAAGCGCCAATAAGGTCCGCTAAAGTAGTCCAAACTTCAACAACTTATTGTGTTTCATTCGAACATTCAAACTGTATGTATGTTATTATTTTTGAGCAAGTGACCAACATTCGGGCTAGAAGTTGGAAACTCCGATTATTGGGACTTTTTAATCCCATGTTGAGCATGATCCTTGGTTTTTGTGGGAATTGAAGCGACCCGCCCTTGATTTCAATGGGCCCCCTTCCCCCTGGATTCCCATTTTTTTTACCACAAGTCCCCTCCCTGGACGCGAAAAATAACTTCCTCAACAAGAAGAAGGATGCGAAAGACTTTTCTGAAATGAGCCAACAATTTACCCCAACTAACAGCCATTGTACTGGTGATTGTCACTACATTCACTCTTAAAAAACCTTTCCAAAGATTTGTTACCCCCCCCCCTCACCTTAACTAATCAGGAGAACTGTGGAACCTTTCCGAATCATCAAACCATTTGTTTCTTTAGATTTACAATATGCACCTCAGCAATGTCTTCTGACATTAGATCATAAACCCAATAGCTCATTGTTTGTAAGTGTCGTAAAATCAGCCAATACATCACTTGTAACCAATCAGCTATTGGATCTATGAAGACATGGCAAATGTGCATATCATGAATAGGTGTGTGAGTAGAAGCAGTGCTATTGTGTTTAGGTTCCTACTGACTATTTTGCTCAAATGAAAATAAAATTGAATTGAATTGAAATGTGATTCTTTTACTTCTTCAGATTTACAACACAGATCGAAACACTTTCAAATTCTACGCAAGTGTTCTTCTCGACGTCGACTGGGAGAATGTGGGTGTCACATACCTCAACTCTGGTAATAACAGCTTGGTCAGCCAGTTCCACCAACTCTTGCTCCACAACATTCTCATGTTCACCACAAGTAGTTATTTAGCAAACAAATGTAAAGTGAAATTGTGCACCATGTTGGTAGCTATAAAGAATTTCCGCTGGAATACCTTGATATTAGAAGATACAGCACGCGTTTGCCAATGGTATTCACAAAACATGGATTCAGCTCTTATACTGGAGAAAGAATCGATTGTATGGAGAACGTTAGATTTCCTGAAACAAGTCTGCGGTTTCTTCTACTTGGAAGGACTCGTGACGGACGATATTGTCATCACGAAAAGGAACATCTATATTCAGGTAAGGAAAACAGTTATGGGGCCGTCCACATAGTACGTACCAATATAAAAAGAAAGCAGAACCCGCCTGCTTTAGACAGATTGAAAAGTAAATTTTATCAATCGTTTGCTAGATTCAATCTGTCATCAAAAATTTTTTTCTTCACTTTTGCCTGAGAACTCTAGCCCTTCGGGCTTTAAACTCAATTGTACGTACGCACTAAAATGTAAACGTACAAATGGATGACCCCCTGGTAAGTACGTACGTTTTCGGATGAAGAAACTTTTTCAATCGTTTTCGAACCTTTATTTCATGAAAATGTTTGTAAAAACTATCTTAAGAAACTATGAAATTATTTGAACTGAAAGTAAACGAAAATCTATATTAAAGTGACTATGGCTAAAGATTATTTAATAAGCGCCCCTTCTTTTAAACTCCCCCTGGAATAAACGCCCCTCTGTTTAGTCGAAGTAATACAGTAGTACGGAAATCCTAGACTCCGAAAATGAATTAATTCTTACACTGTGATAATAAGTAAGGACCAGGATCTATAGGTTTGCCGGTCCAAATCTCATCCTCTTAGACGGGGATAGCTAGGGATCATCTTTATTATTTCTCCAATCATATAATTCAGGTTATGACGACGCTTATCACAAGATGTTCTTCGCAAAAAAAACAAGTTAGTGAATTCCAATGGGTCATGAAACAACTTCTCTCCGACATCGAGTCAACGGTGGGTTATAACTCGACAAACCCGATGTATGAGTTGATTACACATTGTTCGAACTGTTTATCCTTACAAAACCACATTGCGCAAGGACCGATTGCCATTGCCATCAAATCCTCTATCGATTCGCATCTATTATCAACGAGCTGTGCTATGATGGTTTTAGCTTGTATCTCATCTGCATCTCGCTGTCTAGCTAACCTAGCAGACATGGTTTCTCTTCTCGAGCAAGCCATATCATGTCATTTCGTCCGCCTGAATGACGCGGAACTAAGAAACGCGTGGACGCCTATCATGCAGGCTTTCGTCATTCCAGAGCTGAGTAAAGAAGATTTTGTAGCAGAAGCTATCAAACAAAACGCGTTATTGACGCTTTATTCATATAACTTACACCGCATGAACAACTTAAGGACTCAGGCTGAACATCTTGACATCATGGTAGACTGTGTGACATGGTGTTCAAAACCACAACTTGATAAAGATTCTGAGGCTAAATTATTATTACTATGGTTGCAAACCTTTGATATAGTGCGAACACAGGCTGCACAAAAACAACTGTCGAACGAGCATTGGAAGAGTATTGCTAAATATATGATGTTTTTGGTCGCATCTACACATGTGCAAGGAGAAGATAAATATTATAGCGGTGTGTTGGGAATGGTTGGCATCGGAAGACGAAGTGATTTGTCAAAAGAGTAAGTCTTTCTTTCTCTTTAATTAATCTTCCTGTTATTAAATTTCCCGGATTTAAACTTTTGAATAAGCTTTTTGAAAAAATTTCATAAATTAACTGAAAATAGCATCAAAAACTCCATCGTTCAAAATAGAAATGTTTTTTTTTTCACACCATAGATGTATTTTTGAAAATCTCGCCTCGGGTATAATTTCAGCGATCTCACGCGATTATTGGAGATTTATTTTTTGAAAATTGTTATTTTCATCTTTTAGGTTCCGACTGGCGGCCAAAGCGTTACACCTTTTCCTTACGTGTCAACTTCCATCATCACTCATTCCTATCCGAAATGGACCTGATTCACCGGGCGCCATTCGAAACGCCCAAAACAAAAACTCACGCCCGACCAGTGAGGCGGAGAAAGCTTATACTGCATTTCAAGGACTAGTAAAGAATAAAACTTATCAACCAATGAGAAGAGAGATTGAATGGGTCATTCAATTTGTATCGAAACCTGAAACAAACATAAATGATGGTTGTACCTTGCTGGCCTACCTCGCTCAACAATTTTTCTTTAAAAACAACTTCATTGGTGCCATCATTGTATGACCTCATCTTTATTGCTATACTTTCTTTAGTTTGTTTTTCATTCACCAGAATCACTAACGTGGTGTAGGCCTCAGCAACTTAAGGGGCTCCTCTGAACTTTGAACAGAATTTGAGAAGAGCTAAAATTGATTTGATTGATTAATTGATTGATTTTTCTTTGCACACTAATCGCTTTTTAATTGCGTTTTAATACAAAGGAAAATTTTGGTTTGTGGGAAGGTACCGGTTAAAGTTTGACACGTTTGCTGCCGATTACGAGTCCCGAGGAGCTGATACTAGGTTTGCGAAATAACGGGGTGGGTGGGGGTGCTACCCGATTTGTGAAAATTGAAAATTTTAAGGTTTAAAATCGATGAAAAAGATGTGAATTTTGGTACGTTTACCGGGACTTTTTCCTAAAATTTAGCCTATTTATGAAATGCTTTTTTGTAAGCCTTATGAGACCTAAAATCAAACATTGTGATTTTTACGACCCTTAAGGGACTTTGAAGGTCCAAAAAAGGTACCCTTAATTGTAGACTGGCACGCCAGTCGGGCTGGAACGGTATCACGCTGGAAAAGTGAGCGTAGGAGTTAGGTAAGCGTAGGAAGAAATTTTGTCGGCGGCAAGGACTGAAAGCTAATCAGCAGCCTCTCACTAACTTTTGCTCGTTCTCCTACGTAGGTCCTATTTTAGCAAACGCCCGCCGCCCTTATGTTCCCACCCTCTGACATGATTAATTAACAGACTAGTTTGCTAGTCTACCTTAATTGTGGCACATATGCGTACCCTCCGTTGCTTGAATATACCCCCGGTATTATTTAATTAGTCATGTAGGTGGAGAATTGTTAGAGGAGTTGAGTCGTTTACGCACCCTACCGCGATAAACACATACACAAGTGTAAATTGTCTTTAAATGAAAATACTTTTATATTGTATCTTAAATAGTTTTGTAGGTTTTAGAAACTAAATTATGTAGCTATATTCTCAAGAATTTCATCAATAAAATTTCCAGATATTTTCATAACAGTAGTATCAAAAAATAAAGCACATTCTACATGTTAAATTAAAAACTATTCTTTTTTTAACAAATACTGTTTTTAATTGACGTGCTTTCCGAAGAAATAGACCAAGAAATTGAGATGATCTTTCTATTTTGATCCCGGGTGGGGGGCACGACCGTACGTTCGGCCAAAAATCAGGTCTCTAAAATCGGACCCTTACAGTGCAGGAAAAATTTGGCTGAAAATCGACCCTTATAGTGCAATTCTTAAAGGGCAAACTTTTTTGAAATTTCTCAAATTTTACCTCAACCAAATTTTACACAGTGCACTTTCATAAGTCATAAAAAACCTACCCTTAAGGGCCGCACGTCCGGTAGGTCACTTACCTGGAGTGCCCCCCCCCCTGATTTTGATGATTCTGATTCTGTCTGTTGAATGAATTTCTTAACGAAAAGAAAAAGCTGGATTAGTTTTCATTATTTCTGTTATGATTCAATGGGAATATCGGGTAAAACAAACTCAAGAATAGTCCAGGGGGGGGGGCACTCAAGGAAAGCGACCAAGATCATGTGAAATGCTTAAGGGTGCGTTTTCAGGCTTCAAAAAAGTGTACTGTACGGGTCGAAACGAGCAAAGATGAGAGAAAGTGCACTCTAAGGGTTGAAAAAATCTGTCGAATTTTTGCCTTCGAATGGAGTAACAATTTCAAGAAAATGTACCAAAATATTCACCCGAATTTGGCTTTATTTTCTCTGCACTGCAAGGGTCCGATTATAAAGGCCTATCTTTGGGCGGAATATACGGTATTTTATAAATCGAGTGTGTCCAGCACTTCCTATCCAAAAATTGCTAAGCGGGCGTGATTATTTAACCCATCCCTTACAATAGGGGCATCAGCTACTTGCTAGGCTATATTAAGCAGCTTTGCTCTGCACGAAATCAGGGCATCTTTTAGCGTTAACTACTTTCTACTGTATCAAATGATCAGTGGTCTGCTCTGCACAAAGTTGGCTATTCAATTCGCAAAAGAAAGCGGTTGAAACAAGCTCCTTGGTTGAAAAGACAACAAAAAAGAAATGACATTTTCAAGAAATTCTTAAACATTGTTTAAAAAACAATGATACATCCAATCAATGCATGATTCTAATTATTTGTTCTGGTCTGTAAAATACACACTAGTGCCCAAAATAAGAATTGGGTGATGCGTATTAAGACTTGATAATTGTATCTTTCATAAACGATGAAGTGTACCTTCTATACGTTTGTCGAGCAACTTCATGGAAGTTCTTATTCAAAATCAAGAATAAAAAGGTATCTGTCACTGTTGTTATCTTTGTCACCATGGATGCAATCTCAATCTCAAACGGTATCTTTATATCAAAGAGTAGCTCCACTAGACCACATGTTACTAATGGAATCCAGGCTATAGTGAATATTGTCATGGAAATAATAACAAACAATGAGACAGACACATTCACTGGATGTGTTTTATTCAATTCGCGGACACGTTTTAAGAAAGCGATATTCAATATCATAATGATAACATATGGCAAAGCAAAGCCTAATATGATACATGTCACCAAATAACTGATATTTCCCGCGCTTTTTGACCAATCACTCCCGCAATGCATTCCGCCATTTAATACATAATTTGATGACCAGCCAATCATTGGAGGGCACGCAAATAAAATGGCTGCCAGCCACGTACTTGTTGAGATCATTTTTAGATGGCTCGTTGGAATAATTTTGTGTTCTGTTAATGGATTGTGTAGTTTCACAGACCTATAAAATAATCAAAAAGATGATAGCAAAAATTAATTGGATGGGGAATCCAAAATGTTCTACCCTGAGTATCAGAGGTTGAGTTTTCAAAGAACATATCAACCTCTGAAGACCAATAATAGAAATAGATCTTGGATTGTCGTCATGGTTACTTTTCTCTGCGTTGATTGGTACGCGCTGAATATAATCTGGATTGGTCGGCACAGGTCGATATACGTTTTCGGCCTGTGCTTTTCACAAAAAAATGTTCGAATTACATGATCACAAAAAAATGTTCGAATTACATGATAGCTTCGAATTATGAAAAGCATTTCACCAAGGTTTCTCAATGACAGAGAGGAAGTATTAGATCCAATCCGTCATTCGAAAGGATCAGAATTTAAACTCAACTGGGTTCTGGTATAGAGACAATAATAATCAGCCAGTTACCTTTCGATTGTAATCACAAGATGAGTAAAGATGATTTCAAAGCCGGTCACAGCCATCACAAAAGCGTCCACTCGACACAAATCCATCGAAAACACCCATTTCGAATGAAATAAACTATTGATTAAAATTGGGAAGGAGAATAGCGTCTGCATTAGGTGAGCTACTATCAAGTTCACCAAAATAAACCATTTCCGCTTGAATTTCCGTCGGCCGTTTATCAGAAGGATAAGTGAGATGATGTTGGCAGGTAATGATATTGCTGTCAGTGAAATAACGAAGAGCAGAGAAACAACCTTCATTTTTTTCTTTCTTCTTCTGTGAAGTTTTAAAGCTAAGATAAGAATGAAATTGGTTTTATAACGACTGGTACCATACCTTATTCTGTGCTTAATACAATCTTCTTTAAATTATTTTGATTCGGTTTTTCTGATTATAAAGACTTCAATGTCCCTAATTAGACCATCATCAAATTCTTCAACAATTTAGAATAATCATTTAAATAGGATACTGAAAGCTGTTCTCTTTAGACAAATATTCTCGTTGACTTTGTTGAGTTTTAAAGGGGCAGAGATCGAAAGCATCCAGCGAGGACCTTGTTTTAAACATCTGTTTCGGAAAATTTGATCTGTTGTCAAAAATCTTATTCCTAGAAATGAAGATCTGTTTCTCCTCAAAACCTAAAATAGATATCAGATCTCTGTTTCCCAATTTATTATGTCATCTCCTAGAAATATTGATCTGGGGAAACAGATAGTTTTAAGGAAAAGATTTTTCCTAGAAAATCGGTTCTGTTTCCCCATTTTTCAAAAATAGCTCTCTCCTGGAAAAGGAAAACAGATATTTCGGGGGAAATGGGCTCGTTGGCTGCTTCTGAAAGATAAAACTCTTGATAGGAAAATGTACCGAGTATAATCACACTTTGGTTAATGACGGATGACGGTCCAAAGAAAGAGCTAGATTCAATCTGTCATTCTATAAATCAAAAATCCTAAGACTTAACTTTTTTTTTCGCCTGGGAACGGTTGGAGATTCAAATCCTGGGGAATACTACCCTTGCCGACTGACGGGGATGTGCCGCTGAAGTTCGAAAAATGGATCCTACGTGGGATCCTGAATGGGACTGAAATTCCAAAATTTTCCATATTTTTTCCAAATTCCCCCTAAAAAGGTACCCTACCAGGAGCTGATTTTTCTATTTTAGTGTTTTTGTGACTCTCGGTAATCATGGAGGTGAAAAAAGGTACCCTGACCAGCGGCACATACCGTACCTATTTTTACCCAAGTACCCCCCCCCTGGGATTCAACTTTCAAGTCCTTCAGGGCTTCAAACTCGATGATTAATACAACCTCCAACCATAAAAAAAGATTGGAAATACTTAATCACCATTGGTCTTCAGTATCCCCAAAGAAAAAGGTTTCCATTTTAATGACAGTGGTTCAGGTTGTTGGTATGCCCCTGTCAACAGACTATAATTGATTGATCGAAAAAACACTCCATCGATGGAGAATCTTTTGATGTTTATACAGTTACTGCGAATCCTCTCGCGATTGAGTCAGTCAGGGATATTTTCAAATGTATATGTTGAAACTCTGAGTTAAAATTCTACTTACCAACCGCACTTTATTAAAGCACTTGCGGTTTTAAAATTTTGACGGAATTCCCCTTTGTGCCAAATATTATGGCGGTGATTGTATATGGAATGATTTAGTGCCAATTGATAGTAAAGAATCGGCTTAAACTTTGATATGTTTAACGAGAGTTTGAAAAATGGAAGATAAGAAGTGTGAGATAAGCTACTTCAGCTAAGTTTAGTTTCAGTTTCGATGTAACCTAAAGTCTGTCTCAAAATAATTTGCAGCTGAGACTGATAAAATTCGAATCATGTTGCGATTTTGTGCTCGTCGAAAAGATATTTGTGAGTGGAATAATTATAAAGAAGTAAAAAAAATTGGAAAAAAAGGAAAAATTAAAAATGAAGAAGCAAAAAATCAATATGCTGGTTGACTCTATAAAGTAGTAAAAAACGACAAAAAAAACAGCCTTTTGTATCAACCAACAACAAACTTTGTGTGATATCTTTTGATTGAATGAATATTCTTGAAAATTTTTCGATTTTTTAGGAAAATTTGTTCTCGGCGCACGGCATTTCTAGACTCTCTAAAGCAAACTAGGAAAATTCCCGCCAAAACTTGGGCCATATGAGGGACATTTAACAGAGTCTCTACAGTGGGTACAACCATCTTTGGCATTCGAATAGTTCAACTAAACGTCACTTTATCACTTATCTTACAGCCACGAACGATTCGGAAAAGCACTCTAACTTAGGTTGGAAGGGTAGAGCTTTAACATTACACTTAAAACATTACACTTAAAACCTTAAGATCTGAGGATCCAAAAGTTCACGAATGGTCCAATCGGGCTCGGAAAAAGTCTATAAACCCCTCCCGAATTGAAATATTCGATTAAATTTAGCAAATAGCCCAAAAGCGACTTTCTCGCCCAAACTTAAATTGCTAAAAACGAGGAAAAAGAAATTATGAGTAGTATTGTCACCAATATCTCCTGATTGAACATAATTGTACGGCAATATTTGGTGGACACAAAGTCCAACACAAAACGTTATCGCTCGTAAACAAAGTACCATATCGAGTGAAAAGTACCGTAATATTCACAATAATATATAATTTGGTAATTCCATATGCACAAAATTATCATAAACTAATTTAAAATGTATATAAAAGACAGCAAGCGCTGTTTTAAGGTTTTAGCTCGTCGTGAAAAACCATTTGAAGTCAGTCCCTTGCTCGAACGAAAACTTAAATATTTGGGAATCACCTCATCCGCGCATGCGTAGATTATCAAGGTCGCAGTCATCGACGCCGTCGCGACTTCGTAAGCTCTCTATAAACAGTGGGTGTGAAACCTTTGCTTTAAAATTCCATACACTACTCTATTATATCATGTTATAGTCTATCGTGCACCGCAACTTCACATTTCCCTACTATTCAGAATCAAGATTGAATCAAAAACATGATTTAAAAAATAAAGAATCACCACTTTATGGTTATCCAAGGAACATAAACAAATTCCAGTCAAATGAATTCTCAAAAAAAAATTTTTTTCGGGAATAAAAAAACGCCCCCATTCCCAAGGAACAAATGAACCAAATTTCAACCATTTGAGTCGATTCAATCAAGTCTCCAGCCTACTTCGAAGCATTTTCAATACTTCGAAATTGAGAATAGTGGTCATCCGCAAAACAAGTCGAGAGCACTGATAAATATCGTAATCGAAAACGAAACTCCTTTTCACACCTTCTCACCATATATTCATATGACTATGCTCTCACTAAACGAACTTTAACCTGAAAATCTCCCATTCGTTCTAAAGTTATGTCGTTTCGAAGAGTTGTTTTGGTTTTCTTCACTATACACAGACTCTCTATAAGAAACAATTAAAAACAACAAAAAAAGCAAACTAAAAGCTTCATAAAACGACTTAGACAATGAAAATTTTAAAGCCAATATTTTAATAGTGTATGTTTTAAAAACATTTAAGCCTGAAAATATATATAACGAACTACTTTGAACAACAGAGCGTCAGTCAAAATTTAATAAAGTTCTGTATAGGTTATTTTGAGAGACTATCAGTCAAATCTTTAATAAAAAAGTCTTCTTTATCTTATGTTTAGGAACCAAGTCGAGCCCCTTATCAGCCCATAATCTTATGTTTAAGTAACAAATTTCTTAATTCAAATCTTTAAAATTGTAGCAAAACCTCAAAATTCATCCTGTAAAGCAAAACAAAAACAAAAAGAAGACTTCCCTTCAAACACAAAAAGAAGATTTCCCTTAAAAAAATGTTTCTTTTAGACCTACAAACGAAAAAAAACATTGATGACTGACTTTCCTTCTTGAGTGGGAGGTTTTTTTACAGGAGCACGTTCTCATGAAAGTACGAGAATTGCCCCTTGCCGCGTGTTGCTTTCCTTATTTTTAGAGCTTAAGTTTCACAATACAGTAGACTCTCGCCTATTATTTATTCAGACCTTTTTGTTACTTTTTTAAAGCCTATCAACAAATGAAATTTACCTGAAATTTCGCACAAAGTTATCAATATGAATTCTTTAGAAACCATTAAAATTTCGAAGTGTTTTAACAAAATTACGGCAAAATATTAGCATTTGAAGACATGTAAAGTTTCTTTTGGGACACCCAGTAAGTTATTCCCAGTCAACCTCAAGGAAGACACTCACTAAAAAAACTATCCAAATATCTCTGTAATTCTAACAATTGAAATTCCACGCTCGAGTTAGAATTTTAGCGAGAGTCAACTGTAGTTTGTACGTAAAAGCCGAACAAAAGCGACCCAAGCTTAATTACCAGCCATAATATATGGAATTATAGAAAGATATCCAAGTTGCAGATCATCCCCATCCATTAAAACTGCATCAAACGTCCCATTGTATCCATAGGATCATTAATAGCATTTCTAGTCCATTCATCATCATCTACTCCAGAATCTTTTCGTTCGCGATTCGAATTATTCTCTCGTTCGTTATTAAAGTTACTCTCCCTTTCGTTTTTATCATTATATGGTTTTCTATGCCTGAGCTGTTGCTCAGGTTGTGTATTAATGTCTTCTACAGTAATGGCGTCATTATTGATGACGTCATTGACTCCTTCATCACCTGAACTGTCACTCAAATTACCGTAATCGTCTTCTGGGATTGGCATCGATGTCAAATCGCGCGGTCGATTTTCATCATCGCCTACGAACTCGCGGCGTATAAAGCGGAACAGCGAGACAAGGAAAACAGAGGAGAGAACAAAAGTGAAACCCATTGCGCTGAACGTCATCGGCCAATGATGCATGTAATACCTTCAAAAAAATAATAATAAAATCATCAAATAAGATTTTCTTGCTATCCTGCTATATCAATTACGTTACCTTGTGGCCAAAAAGGTACTTTCGGCAGGGCCACATGTTTTGTATTATTGTCTAGACTAGAGTTAGAAAAACATCTTAAAACTTTTGTAATACAAGGCCGTAAAAAGTTAGAATACAGTGGGAAAGAAATTCCCCGCATTGCAACAAGAGAAGAGTTTCATTTATAGAGTTAAATATTTCAAAATCTAGAAAAACAAACCATTAAACAGCTTGTAATGTTCCAACGTAACAGAAAAACGTCAAGAAATTCATTTTTATAGGTGAAAAAAGAGAGGCTGAGAGAATAACCTTCGCCATTTCTCATCACTTTGTGTTGGACTTTACTAAATACTCACAAAGTCGTTTTAAATTAAGTCCCTATCATATACCGCATAACAACGGTAATAAACTAATGTTTCGGTACGTTGTTACATTTAATAAACTCTTCTCGAGATGTATCAAAATAATTCCAGGTCTTGTTTACAAATAGAACATAGAATCCAAGCCACATTTTCATAATATATGTTTCCAAAAAACCATTATCAGTTTTGATACAAAAACATTATAGCATTGACAGAAATACTTTGAAAATAAATCTTGCACTGATTTCAAGCATTTTCCAGAAGAGCGTATAAAAAAGATTTTGAGAGAAGTTTTTGGGAGAAATTGCATCATCGAAGCAATAACCGTAAGATTAGATTGGGTGGGATTAGAGAAGGAGAAAAAAAAGTTATCTTAGAGTTACTTTGTCGAAAATTAAAAACAAAAGTACCCTGAAACAACTTTTTGAACTCCCGCAAGGAAAGAAATTCGTTTCTTTATTAATAAGGATTTCCAATTTTCCCAAAATACAGTTAGCTTCTGATTTGTCTAGATCCTGATCAACTGAGGACGACGGTAAACAAGCACTTTTACTCAATTTTGCAGGTCAAAACTGCGGGGTTTTTCTAAATCGCCTCGGTCAATCCGCCGTCTTCAAAAATATTAACTCGCTAACGATTTACCTTAAGCCGGTGAATAGAGCCTTCAGTCGTAGCTTTGCACCATAGATTTGAATTCGTTTTGAATGTAACGTGACATTGATAGAAAATGTTGGAGAGTACTAAAAAATAATCATTCGAAAATCATTAAAAATGTCGGACCCTGAATCAAGGTTATTAGAATCAATAGGGTTCTCAGGTAGTTTACAAGAACAGGATTTTTTCCAGTAAAAACAGTTTTTATCATGCGCGAATAATTCAAACAGATTCAAAACCTCATCATCTACAAAAACTGATATTTTCCCGGATTTGGTCTAAAAAGTAATCACATCAGTAGAGACAAATTGATTTCATTGGTTGAATAAAGCTTTAAATTTGCAAAGCCAAAACGATGATACACAACGATAAATATTTTATCAAATAAAGAAAAGAAAGAACGGCTTACAGAATCGTCGATATAATTTTCCACTAAAGGTATGTTCAATTTCTGTCGTTCTTCTTTCCAACCCGTCAAGAGAGGAACGATATAAAACACAGTACTCATAGTTTGTAATAAACTACTTTGAAAATTCAACAAACCCTTAAAAAAGAAAAGCAGGAAAATTAATTAATAATAGTAATCTTCGAAAAAAGAGAGTAGTTATTACACATAGCTTTGGGAACAGGTCTAAGGATAAATTAAAATTCTTCAAACCTGTAGAATAGACGTTAAATAGCGTTAGAAATTGAGAATGTATAGAAAGAACAATCAACTATCTTTAATACAAACATTAAACGTATTGCAGTGGAGTCTCCATAACTCGAACCAAGGATTTATTATACACTGGATATACAAGTAAAAGATTTTTGCCGATTTCTCGTGTACTAGCTATGTCCGCAGTAATGATATTATTGTTCACTCTCCTTCCCTCATTGAATGTTTTTTCGAAGCATTTTTATTGCATTTCTTATCTAAAACCACTCATCCAATTCCCAAAAGAGTCTTAAAACTTTCCTGTGAGAGTCAGATTCTTCCACTTAATTGATAATTATAAGTCGTTATGACGTTTCAAGCTGTGAGAAACATGCAAAAGTGTTGTGTATAAGAAATTGAATGTTGGCACCGGAAATTTTCAAACTTCAACCTAAAAAAAACCACCTTGCCACCACGTGCCTCCAAAGGATTTTCATACCACAGTGGAGCCAAGACACTCAAGTCTTATGTATGCTAATTTCAGCTCTTCTGGGGACAGTCTTGGAAAGATATTTCCAATTGAAAATTTCGTGTCAATATAAGCATTTTGTCTGAATTTCTTGTCTAATGGTGATTTTCTCACACCAGATTTCACAAATGTATCCAGCTTGGTATGCTAGCCTTACTTTCAAACTTTTTTTCTGCAAATGTACAAAAAGAAAACGTTGGAGAACTTTTTTAAAACTGATAAAAATTTTTTTTTAATCAGACATCTTTGAGCCGCCATGACAGTTGTCCTTTGCGGACAAAGCTTAAACATCAATTGTTTTCTGAAACAATGAAAATACAATGATCGCTCTCCATCGTTTTATGAGTCGTTTATCCAGTGTATAATAAATCTTTGCTCGAACCTCTATCACTCAAATGTCTCCTTTACTCGAGATTGCTAGTCCCTTTAGAAGTCATTACACTCTTAAAAACAAGTCTCTCTAACTCAAAATTTCTATAACTGAAACAAGTTTGCATTTCCCGTGCGTGTTCAAGTTATGGAGACTACTTTGTATCAGAAACAGGAAATTATAAGTTTATTATTATTGGACTAAATTGTCTAAACTTCGTCTCTGATGGCCAATATAAATATGGTCAGTATAAAATTAAGTAGGGAAAAGTTCAATATCATTCAATCCTATTATTATTATGAAGAAGCTTACAGAGCGAGAATGCGAATCCACCACGCTGTTGTCTTTGTGAAGAAATTCCAGTTGAATTAAAAACATGCCTGGCATTGAAACGAAAATAGTGAAAAATTAATAATTTGAGGGAAATTAACTAAACTGGATTACACGGTCCAGCTTTGATCCTGGGAAACGTGAGAAAAATTGCTATGGTTGCTGGATGTTTGAATAAAAATAAATTCAGATGAAACGATCCGCTTTTTAATGTGATTCATTTTTGAGTACGCAAGTTTTGTTAAAAAATATTCCCAATGCTTGAATACTTAGAAAAGATTAGTGAATAAAAGCTAATAGAAGGCGTTGGTTTTAAAAAAAGGTATCAAATAATATAGTTCTTACCAAGGTTTTGGTTGATATCAGACAATGGCATATCTAATTCCAAACTAACGTCATAGCCTTGACCTCTTGTTAAAACCTAAAAAACAGGAGGATGTTGTTGTTGCAAGTTTTAAGTTTTTAGATCGGAGTATAATTAAGTTACACTTGACGGTATCACTGGAAACACGTATGAATCCATAAATATAAATTCTCTTTGCATTATACTGATTAGATCAGATTAGATCAATCTGCACGAGACACTGATTAGGAGGGATATAATGAGAAAAAATGAACCGAGAAGGTTTTACCCTGTGTGCATTTTTAGCTTCTTTAGAATGTGGTCGCCTATGCAATTTGACATTTCCTGTAGGAAAAGAACATAACTCTTGTGTACTTGCACTATCGCAGTCTGTCCTAGAAAATAAACAATATTATGAAAATACTTTTTTTAAAGTAGTTTTCTACCTGAAATAACCACAGCATAATACATAATACAATTTCATTTTATTTTCATGGTAAATAATAACCGTATTTGAACAAAATCTTTTTACTATATATCTTAATAACTATTGAACGTTTGAACTAGCTAAGTGAACAATAATACAAACTCTTTTAAAGTTAGCCTTTCCACTTTCCAATGCCAAAAAGCTTAGATTGATAAAATTTCTAGTTTCCTTAGTTAGAATTTTGATTCAATGAAAAAACTGTGGGGTGTCCACCACACCTCTTGATAAATTTTCTTTTGAGAAGAATCAAGAAGAACTTACTTGTAAACAAAATGAACATCAAGGGTGTGTTCACTTGGAGGTAAATACATGACATGGAATGTTGCATACATCATTAAAGAGACTATCAGTGCATAAATTCCAACCCAATACAGCTTCCATCCTGACTGCATCAGTTTTAGAATAATTGATAGCACCATTTTTTGTGAATTATTATCATGAAACTCTGCAAAGGAAAGGGTAGAAGGGAAAGTGGGAACATATAACCGAGTAGAGGCCAATTGTTGCTTTGTTAAATTCAAAATTAAAAAAAAAGTAATATATATTCATTATTCATATCTGACTCTCAAAATTCTTCACAGACTTTTCAATGTTTTGATTTCAACAAAATTTTCTAATTAATTTGAACGCAAGTCGCAAACATACTAAATTTGATTTGCCATAAGTTCCTATTATTAACATACATAAATGGAGCTTTAAAAGGAGGGCCAATTGACCATCAGGGAGTTTTTGTAGTCAGCCCTATCTCATGCTGGCTTGCTGTTGATCATTTCTATACTTCTTAAAGCGCTGCCAGGCTAAATTCCATAATCCGTTCCTTCCAGTTGTTAAAATTTGCCCAACCTTGGTGTCAAATTTCCACATCTGGCAGTTACTCACACTAGGAATTTTAAGCTTTCAGAAAAAACAACATCAGTCATCTATAAGATTCATTTGCAGCAACAACATAGTTTCTAGAGGGGTCCAGACCCCCTTAGGTAAGAGGACCCTCCCTTAAGTGCTAACCCCCCCTTAGGAAATTCATTTAAAATTTCACACCCCCTTAGAAAATCATTTTATTATATGCCTTGACTATGCTATGCGTTCCTCAATCGTTGATTCTGATGGAATTGTTCTCAAACGGCGCAGGAGTCGAAGACACCCTCCACAAGTTCTCAGTGACCTCGATTTTGCCGACGACATTGCCTTGATTGAGGCAACTATCGCCAAGGCCCAAGATCTTCTACTGAGAGTGGAAACAGCCTGCCAATCAGTGGGCCTATTTTTGAACGCAAAGAAAACTAAATTCATGATGGTCAACTCAAACGATACCACTCCATTAAGATCGTCGGACGGAAGTGACATTGAAAGGTGGATGATTTTAAATATCTGGGTGGTTTCACAAAAACTGAAAAGGATCTAAACACCCGCCTTGGTCAAGCTTGGGGTGCACTCAACGCATTAATTAGTGTGTGGAAAGCTGATATCGACAAGAAAATCAAAATCAAAGTCTTTAAACAGACAGTAGAATCAATTCTCCTATATGGGTCAGAGTCTTGGGCGCTTTCAAAGTTTCTTACAAAATCGTTAGATGGAAAGTATACAAAAATGCTTAGAACCATATTAAACGTTCCGCCTAACACTCGAATAACCAACAAACGTCTGTACGACAAGCTCCAACCGATTTCAAACATTGTTCGCAAACGTAGACTAGCTCTTGCTGGACATGTTGCACGTCGCAATGAACCCGCCTCTCAGCTGCTGTTGTGGTCGCAAGATTCCAAGAAGAAAGTCGGAAGACCATCCACTACCCTAAAATCAATCATCATGGAGGATACAGGATTGAAGAAAAATGAGCTGCTTACCATCTGGCAAGACCGTGATGCATGGAAGAAATTCGTCATAGCTTCACCTTCTCGCTGAGTAGGATGAAGTTATGTATGTATGTAGAAAATCAGTATAAATAAAACGATTGTACAAGAGTCATAATTAGGTTAGATGATTTTTGTTGAATATAGACTTCTATTTACAAAGGAAAAAGTTACTTGTTTAGAAAATAAAGCTAAATTAGTTTAAAGCTGGAGATATTTTGCAGGTTCAATTCCTTATCTAAGAAGAAAAGTGATACTTTTAACACCCCCTTGCTTTTGGTTCATCAAAACCCAAGACCCCCCTAAATGTATGGGGGTAGAAACTATGAACAAGGATGAGAGTTACCTGAATCAAGTTCTTGATCCCAAGACAATTGATTAAAACTTGAAAACTTTAAATGAAATAAAATGATCTAGCGTGCAAATTGCTAGAGTGCAGCAGCCAGCTAATCAACAAATCAAAATTTAGCATTTTAAAAATTTGCGAGATAGCACTTCAACTTATTAGGCCTTGATGCGACGTTAAAGTAAAAATAACTCCGCACACGTAAATGGATCGGTGTTTGAGGTCTGGCAAAATTTCTGGGAATAGCCTATCATGCAATACAGATCTAAGTGGGCGTCTTCTTGATGAACTATCAGATCACATGGATTCATGATTTTTTAAACCCTTAGAGATAGGATAATCTTAAATAACTAATTACTCCAGCAGTATTTTTTAAAGATAACATCATATAATTGTTTTGTCATTTACGATACAGCTGTCAGTCACCTAGGTACTAAGATACGTTGGGAACAGTAGTCCAAATGAGGAATGGCTAGTGCTTTTCACAAAGTTATAACATGGTTTCAATTTTCCTTAATTTGAATGTGCGGTATATCCATGCACTTATATTTTTTACTTTTTTAATTTGTTCTTGGATATGTTTCTCATAAGTCAACTGAGTGTCTAGGGTGACTCCAAGGTCTTTAACTTCGTCTTTATTTTCGATCAACGTTCAGTGGTCAAAGCAAGATTTTCGTCTGAGACGGAAAATGGATTTTACACAGCAAATTAGCACATATTCTTGAACTTTTGGTGAATTATGCAGGATTTTGAGACGGAAAAGTCTCTCTATATACTTCTCTGAGACGGAAATCCGTCTGAGACGGAAGAACTTTTAACACTGAACGTTGCTGTGTCAGAAAAATAGCGAGAACGTTGCTTCAGAGCGTCGTTTTTCCAGTAGGCAAGGTGCTCAAATTTGAGACCATTCAGCTGCATGTTGTTGTCTTCTGTCCTCTTATAGACAGTGTCTAGATCATTCTGTAGATGATAAACATCCTCCAGTTTGGATATTTCTTTCATCAAACGGGTGTCGTCAGCAAACGATGCCAAAATAGAATGAAGGATGTTGTAATCAATATCTTGAATCATGATTAGAAACAATAGCGGTCCCAGCACAGATCCTTGTGGCACACCTGAAATAACATCTGTTTCTGTAGAGGACAAGGTTGAGTATACTGAAACTCTCTGTGTTCGATGAGTCAAAAAGGATCTGATCCATTCAAGGAGTTTACCGTTTATGCCACTTTTCTGAAGCTTGTGTAACAAAATGGTGTGGTCTACTCTATCAAAAGCTTTACTGAAGTCTAAATAGATAACGCCAATGTTGTTTCCATTCTCTAGGTAATGGATCAGTCTTTTGGTGTGTTGAAGCAATTGACTAAGACATGACATGAGCGGCCTTTCCTAAAGCCATGTCGATTATTGCTATACAGATTGTTTTCTTCTAGATGATTCTGTATCTTGGCTCATACAATCTTTTCAAAGACCTTTGAAACGTGGGATGTGAGGGCAACGGGTCTATAGTTTTCAGCAAGTCCTTGATTCCCTTTCTTGTAAACTGGGGATATATGTCTAGTTTTTAAAAGTTTTGGAGTGATTCCTTTGCTAAGTATGTTTCTCCAGATGATTGAAAGTGGTAGAGCAATGTTACCTTAAGTTCTTAGCAAAGGAATAGCTGGAAAACAATCAGGTCCAGGTGCTGAAGTTGGTGACAGTGTACCGATTTCTTTGACAAATTCCTCGATAGTCAGATTGATATCTTCAAGTGTTGGTATTTGTGATTCTAGTGGATGAAGGTCGTAGTTTTGAAGAGGTTGGGTGAAGACAGGCTTGTATTGGTTTTGTGGGATATTGGCCATCAAAAGGGGATCATTAGTCAATTTGTTAGTGTCTGGATCAATTAAGGGTCCAACTTTTGGTTTAGATTTCGAGAAGCGATTTGTGTACGAGTAAAAGAATTTTGGGTTGGATTTGATTTTAGAGGTTGCTTGAGCTTCTTTCTGTTCCCTCTCTTGAGCAAAGGATTTTTGAAGTAGCAGTTCAATTTCAACAAGTTTTTCTGTAGTTTTAAGATTTTTGAAATCTTTTTCTCAGTTTCTTTATTTTTCACATTAAAATCCGCCTGTCTCTTAGGCTTGCGTTTCTACTTGGATGAAAATATTTTTGGAGGTACATTATTTGAAGATATAATGAATATGCATTGTTTGATAAAAAGCATCATATTGGGCGTCAGGGTCTGAATCAAGTGGGTTCAAAATTTTGTGCCAGTCAGTGTCTTTGAAATTCTCATTGATGATAGCCCAATTAATTTGATCATAATAGAAGTTAAAACTATCTGATTAAATTTTTATTATTGTTATTATTATAGTTGTTTTCAGTCATAGAAAAGTTCAGATGGCTTGTAACATCAATGATAAAGTGATCTGAGAGAGCAGTTGGTGTGCATAGGTAGTTGAAGATTGAATCATTAGAGTTATTAGTCAGTAAGAAGTCTAATATTTTGCCATTAGAATGAGTAGGTTTATGGATAATCTGGTTCAAGTTTAAATTGAAGTAAAATTGTTTAAAACATCTAGAAGTTGTTCGTTGCAGCTAATTGATGGTATATATGTAAGAGTCATTTTTATGGTGTGGGGTATATTGAAATCACCACATAGATAAATATCTGGGGTATTTCCTTCGATTGTTTCGATGATGTCCTGCATTGCTGAAATAAGGTTCAAGAATTCCGGAGCTGCTGATTTGTGCAGAATGTTTGTTGGTTGTCTATAAATGACACCAAGAATAAGGTTAAGGTTTTTTGACTGAAGTAGTAGAGCTTCATTGACTCCATTTGAAAATTCAAGTATTGGCTCAAACATTGGAGATACGTTGTTTCAAAGATAAAATGCGACACCTCTGCTATGTCTGCCATATTTGGATTTGATGCGATTTGTATCCTTACGAAAAAGCTCATATTCCTCAATTTCAAGCTCTGCTTTCTTGTGCGAAGATGATAGCCATGTCTCAGTTAGGCCCATAAAAAGGTGGTTCTCAGAATGAAGAATTGATGCCAGTAGACAAACTGATGATTGAGTGGTCTAGGGACATAAACCCTGAATATTCATAAAAGAAAAAGTATTCATTGATGTGGTATCCTTTGTTTGTTGTGGTAAAAATTGCTATGGTTGAGTGGATAGTCAGCCTAGAGAAATGTTAAATTTTGTTTTCTCGCAAATTCGTCGCATTATGTCTCGATAGCCTCATTCCTACGGAACTTGTGCTTAGAGGCAATCGAGAAAGAACAATAGAAAAATCTTTATTTGGCTCTGTAGAAAAATTGAAAATTAGAAACTTGCTTAAATTCACAATACTGATTCTTTACCCCAAAACGAAACTTTTCTATTTTGTAAATCTTTCTTACACTTCCCCATACGTAAAATATAGAGTACTTGCGTCCCCCCCAAACTTGCCAGGAAAAAATGTTAAGACCGCGTGTTGTCCTCCCGGACTTTCCCAGCATAATTTATTTTTCTGAAAAAAGAATACACCTTTCGCGTAATTCGTAAAACTAATGCGCGCGCATTATTTTGATGCTCTCCACCGTTTAGGCTCTGGAGGTAAACAAACCCGTTTTGCCTACGTTTCCTTAGGGAAAGTTGGTTTTTTGAGCTTTTCTTAAGTTCTGTTGAACAAAATCCCCTCAAATTTTCGTATGTTCAATCTATTCATGATATCATACCACCCTGAAAATCTTTTGCCAAAAGAAGATCGCTATCAAAAGTTAGAAGCTGAAAACCCACTTTCCCTAACCTTTTGCAGGCAAAAACGCGTTCGTTTACCTCCCAAACAATTTTATACACAACGGGGGAGCGCACATTTTCACGGGCCATTTCTGAGAAGTTTGAATTACGGGAAAGGTGTATTAACTTTTTGCTAGACTGATAGTCTTGAAGACAAGGGTGAAATTGGTGTGGGTATTTCTGATGGAAAGTTTGAGACGGTTGCTGAATATTTCGTACATTCAGATTGGTAGTGATCATTGATATCATTTCTGTCAGAAAATTGTCTAAGATTTTCAGAAAATCCAATGATTGTTGTCCAGACGATCTCAATCGAACGGAATCGACGATCTAACCAGTCAAACCAAATCGAACGCAATTGACCGATTGAAATTCGATTGTCGAACGCAATCGAATCTCAATCGAATATTACCGCAATTTTCAGATTCGATTGATATTTGATTGTGTTCGATTGATATTCAATTGCGTTCGATTGCGTTCGATCGTCGATTTATAGACCCCCTGATTGTTCATTGCATAATTTCTACGGGAAATCGAAAATAATTTCATTCGGCTTGTGATGTTTGAGAGCTTGGATGTTGGTAAGCTGCAAGAATAAAGCCAGACGATCTCAATTGATTGGTTCGATCGTCGATTCCGTTCGATTGAGATCGTCTGGTGTTGTGTGTTTGTATGGTTCTTTAGTACTGGGTCCCTTTTAGCCCCCTTGACATGAGTAAAAGTGCAATTTGTGTTAAAAACATTCACCTTTTCTGATCGATGAAGAACACATATGTGGATGAAACATGTTGCATTTTGTGCCAGCATTACAGCATTTTGGAGATTTATTACCATGTCTCAGTAACTTGGTACAGATTTTTGGATATTATACTTTTTCTGTCGTGTTTTCCCAAACAAAGCCTTTGTACACAATGTTTTTAATGACTTTTGGCAAATCAAGACTACACCATACATATTAAAAAGAAGGTCAGAATCCAGTCACTGAGAGTGAGACCCACTGCGATTGAAAAATAATTGAAAGAAAGATATTTCCCTCTCTGTTACTCTGACCAATTTATTAGTGATCAGTATTCAGTATTTCCCACCTTTTATTATTGAGCCCCCCCCCCCCCCCCCCAGCGGACCTTCAATTCACACACTAATGCAAATTTTTTTCCCAAATTCACGCATTCATGCAATTTGTTTTTAATTTTCACGCATTTACGCAAGTGAAAATGCCCATTTACGCAAGTGAAAATGCCCATTTACGCATTCATGCAAACCACTGGGGGCCATTATTCCCATGTTCTATATTAGACCAACTTACAGAACTATTTATAGCTACCGCCAGTCCAGACACCAGAGCAGAAGTAAGAGCAAACAAAATAAAATAAAAATGAAGAAGCCAGACGTCCGCGCTCGATAGGATCGATCATTGGAACGGCTCGATGACGGATCGATATGTGATCGATGGATTACTTAACGATCCGGATAGGAGATCGATGGAAGATTCAGCCATTAAAAAGTCTTGAGTATCGATCCTTCTTTGATCCATTATCAGTCCGTCACAAACCGCCATATAAACAAAATTCAACATTCTCACAAAAGTAGTCTTTTTGATTTCCCAAACATTCCTCTAAAGCGTTCATTTCCACAATAATTTATGTAAATTGCAATTTCGGTCAGTCCACAGTCGGCTTCAACATATACACGTGTTTTTATTTACGTGACCGAAGTGTCTACTAAAACAATCCGGGGGAAAGTGGCGAAGCAACACAGCAGAAGAAATATCTTTTGGCATTGACAATCAAATATAATATATTATATTATTATATCCTTAATTCAAAAATCAAAGACTCATTTTTCATTTGCGAAAAAAAAATAAAATAATGAATTATTATTACTGAGACGCCCCCGTTTTTTACTCTCGTTTAATTTCCGATCTCGGAACGTGCAAAACGCCCGTCCGCCCCGTATCCACCCAATCAGCTTAAATTCACTTTAATTGTCCATTGACTTTCAAAAAATAGTATTTAAAAATTATGAATTTATAATAATTACAAAAAACAAAAAGTTTGATACTTCATCAGTGAAATATTCAATAAATTCCTAGTTTCAATTTTCAGTGGGCGTTTTTCTAGGGCTTTGTTTATCGCGCAATTTCTGCGTCACACAAACTTTCTCGGCCGCTCGTAATAATTATGCATTGCCAAATTTGGTTCTCCATTGTCAAGTCAGGATCGATGGTGACGTCACCTAAGCATAAAAAAGAAAGGATTTCGTCAGTTTTAAATATGCATATATTAATTTGCGAGATATTCTATTCGCCGCGCGAGCACACTTTTCGTAGACTAGTCGGAATACTTTTTTTTACTCGCGGGATTGATGGTAACTTTTCATCTTCGTTATTTTTAAAATGAAGCACAACCGAAAAAAAACAAAACTTCAGAAAGTTGCGTATTTCCAGTGAGTAAACGATTCTGACAATTAACAAAATTGATGATGATGATTTTTTTTCGGTCAGGCAAATGTCTCGTATTGGAGGTTCTAGTCTTGACCACTAAGCCTACGCGAGATTGAAGCGTTTGGGTAAACGAGACAAAACTCCAAAAAAGCTGGTGTTTTGAAGCGCTTCCGTGCTCTCGAAATATCCTTAATCGATTTGTTATCGATCGTAAATCGAGTATAAGTCGATAGGGTCGATAAGATCGATAAAAGATCGATAAAAGAAAGATCGATGATAGATCGATAACTAATCATAAGCTTAAAAAAAATCTTGAGTATCGATCCTCTATCGATCACATATCGATCCGTCATTGAGCCGTTCCGATGATCGATCCTATCGAGCGCGGACGTCTGGATCTGGAAGAAGGGAGAAGAAAATAAAATATAATTAAACCAATTAACAAACAACAAACTCACAAGTACTTTTGGGGTTTGAGACTAATCATATGGAAAAAACTAAATAATAGAAACATAACTATCAAACATGGTCTGATGTCAAAATGTTACTGTAAAACTTCAGTTCCAAGGTTCATTTCATCTCGTTCAGTTCAGAAGAAATACAGTCTGTTTCAACAATAATAAACTTTAGAATTCGCAAATCGTATGATACCAAACATAATATCATTGAAGAATCTGGCGTTTAAATTCGTGTAAGATATACTATGTTATAATATACAACCTATGCTTCTTTTTTGACTATTTAATTTTGATGCACCCGACTGCCACAAGTTACGTTTGATTTTTTTTTTGAGATTCACTTTCACTTTCCCAAACAAAGTGGCTTGGGTTCGAAAAACATAGTATTGAAAATGATGATCATTAAGTAAGTATAAATTAAAGAAATATATTCTTAAAATTAATATTTGAAATCAATTTAAATTACTAAAAGTTACAAATTAATGTAAATTCTTGGAACTTTTTTTGATTATTGAGTTTAACAAAGAAATTGTTACATTTAAGTTTCGGTCCTGGAATTACACAACCACGCGCGAAATAAATAAAGTTTACGGAAATCCTGGAATGGCATGCAAAATGACTAAAATGACATGACTTGACGACCTGATCCAGCTGTGCTCAACTTTTATGGTCCATAAACTTAGCAATTAGAAGAAGACGAGATGAATGAAAAGCTGTGATTTTCGAGGTAAGTGAGACTGTTTTTATATCCTTGTCATTTGTCTGTGTTTGTCAGTACTACATCTGTGAACCTACAAATGGAATTTGTGCTTGTATATATTTTCATGTTGTTTTCTCTTAAATTTTCTTTCGTTTTAGTTTAACAAAGACAAATTATTGATTATGTTGAATGTGCAAGACGATTATCAGTTCAGTGTACAGAAATAAGTTAAAGGGATAAACTTGATACTGTAATTCATTTTAATCAGCAATCAGAGCTCGGCCACCTGCCAGCAGTTAAAATACATCCAGTTACAGTAACCTGAGATCAGATTGTAATTGTTTTCTGCCCACCACACACACACTGAAGCTCTAAAGGGATGGGTGAAAACGTGACAATCTGACAAATATGCTCTCAAAATCCTACAGACCGCGTTCAGTAAAAGGAGTGAGGTGGATGTGTTTATGAATAGGGCGCTGTATCAGGAAAATTTAGTTTTTGACTTTCCGGCGCACAACAGACTATTTTCCTCAGATGGTTAATTTTCAAGAGCCTTCAGAGGTTTACCGTACACTACACTTGTAAGAAAATTATGATCGGCTGTTATCAGAGGTCAACACCCAGTGCGTGGGTGTCCAGCCGAAACCCGATTTTCTTAATTGAACCATCAAACTCAATCAAACTTAAACGAAAGATAAAGTGAGACCGGTTAACTTGCATCAGTGGAGGCTAACATGCAAAGCCCTCAAATTATTATTATTATTATTATTAAAGAGAAATACGGTTTCAGGCGCTCATTGGGCCTCTTAAACCTGGGATCTTTTACAAAATATTTTCTTAAAATAAAGTTTGTCGCGAGGACTTCTTCGGACTCTGAATACATGATCTTTCTCCGACATCGCTTGATTTATTTTGTTCGCTTTTTTTCGCCACTCTTTAACTTGTTCTCTTTCCATTTTGGTTAGGTCGTCTGTTATGCTAACGTTGTTGTACTTTTGATGTTGTTTAGTTTTTAACCTTTATTCAGAAACAGCTTTAATTGATATGTTGGGAGTCCAGTACATGCATAATGTATTGTCCTCTTGCAATTTTGACATTCAATTCTCATATTATCATTATCTTTGATACTGTTCTTTTCTGTGCATCGATCGGTGCCATTTTCACTTTCTTTTTTGGTTGATGTAGCAGTAGGGGAAGTTGTTTGTTGTTGAAATTTGGTTGTTTTTCTCATGTTTTTGTATTTTTGTTAAAAATTCTCCATTTTTTAAAGAAAATGACTGGTATTTCTGAATTTTTCCTCAAGTGCAGCCTTGCCATACTCTGCAAACTGAGTTGTACTATGGTATTTCATTAGTTGTGAGAGCTGAAATACCACTTACATGAGGACAGGGATGCATCTGATAAAATAATATTTTTTGGGAAAATTCTTCCTTCCCCTTTTTACTTTTCCTTAATATAACGCTTTTTTGGTCAAAAACCGGGAGCGGGAGCTACTTTCAAAGGCTCTAATTAGCATATTTCCATGATGCTGAAGCAATTTAGGGGGATCAGAACTGCCTTGGAACAGTAGTTTTGCCAAAAAAAACCTAGTTTTTAGGCCTCCAGAGCCGCCTGGGCTTGCAATGTAAGCTTACAGCGTTTTACTGGAGCCTTAGTTAAGCTTATTCAGAACTCCATACAGGGCTGAGCTACATGCTTTTTTTTATAAGAATACACTTTATAAGAATGTCCATGATGAAAATGGCCAAAAAATTAAGAATAATGCTAAGAATATCACCAACATGGAATTTAGCTACTCAAGCTAAGAATGCCATTTTTAGAGCATTTTCAATTATAAATTTTATGCTTGATGTGTGTATTAAATGTTGAATCTAGTCTGAATTAGGATCCTAACCTAAGAATGCTGTAAGAATATTTTAGGATAATTTTCCCAAAAAAGTTAAGAATAACTATGATGAAATGGATTTACACCATTGAACACAGTCAAAAATTGTGTGACATTTTTGGAAAGTCAAAAAATTGCTCTTTTTGGTAAATTTAGAATAAAATCATAAATAATCATTTTTAGGCTTTGAAATTTTACACCCAGGGTAGTAGTAGTAGTAGTAGTAGTAGTAGTAGTAGTAGTATTTTATTTTTCATGATTGTAGTAGTAAATATGATACAAAGTTTTATGTTAAATTATATAATAAAACTAAACAATGCTAGAATGGAGACCTCATATTAGCAAGCTATTCGAGATGGGCCACCTTTTTGTAATTCCAAGGAATACTAGTATAATTAGGAAGAATTTCTTAAACTACGGAACACATAAAAGTCTTAAAACAGACAAATTAAAATGAAGGAGGAGAACAAAAAGTTGAAGACTAAACTTAAAATTATCAAAAAACAAAAAACAAAAAAAAAAAAAAAGATACACAAATGAAATAGACAAAAAAAAAAAACAAAAAAAGAAAAGATACACAAATGAAATAGACAAAAAAGAAAAAAGAAAAAGAAAAAATATGTATGTAATATATCAATAATGAGATCATTATGAATAAATTGAATAAGTATTTAGGTATCTCAAAATGGAAACATGATTTTGAAAGGTGAATTTTGAAAGTAATTCAAAGAAAAAAAAAAATAAAAATAAAAATAAAAAATAAAGAGAAAAAACAAACAAAAAATATAAAAAAAAAAATTAATAAAAATTTATAGCTTTACTGTCACTGCTCAATCAAAGCAATTAGTAATCAGATACAAGATAATTGTGTAAGTTTATCCTAAGTTCACAACCAGTTAAGTCAGTCAAGGGATAAGCAGGAAAATTCTGTTATAAATCATTCCACTGGACAATGGTACTATAGGTGATAGATTCTGTAGGGTCGATGTCTTAGCACGGTATTGTCATAAATTTTTCGGAAAATTTTATGGGGTATTTTTGAGGTTACCATCATTTTTATAGGGTAACCTTTGAAACACCACATCTTTTAGTAAAAACTATTTTAACCTCTAAAAACTTGAGAGCATACTCTATACTGACATGGCAACACTTGGTCAAAAAAATTGCGAAAAATATTGAAGATTTCGTCGCATCAAAATAAGAAAGCCTTAAGTCCATTTTTGTAGTTTTGAGAAAATCAAGTTTAAAGGTTTGAAATGGCTGCCATTTTTGACCATGTTGGGCTAGCTAGCTGCTTTTTTGATATGAATATAAATGAAGAAAGATCTTTCAAGTTCTAAAGTATCAACATTGTCACTTATACCATTGCGGAGATATGAATGCTTCTTCATAGCATGTTTTTCGAGAATGGACTTAAACCTTTTTTTCTATGTAAATTTCCTTGATTAAAACTGAAAATTTGAAAAATTTCCAGTGAAAAAGTGTCTTAACTCCAAAATGGACTTAAGACTTTCTTGCTTTAAACTTTCTTAACTTTTTTGAACTCTTTAACTAAAACCTTAATCTAAAAGGTCCTAAAGTCCAACTAAAATGACAATGGACTTAAGACTTTCTTAACTTGAGAAAATTTCAAAAATAAAAATTCTTATTTTTCAAAAAACTTAAAATTAGGCCACTTTAGGTTGGTTTTTGATGGATTTAAGCCAAAAATTTGATAAAAAATGGGGTGTAAAGCATCGGTATGGTCATAACTCAATTTTTGAAAAAATGGACTTAAGGCTTTCTTATTTTGATGCGACGATTTGGTGTGATTTTTGAGGTTACTTTTCGGTGGATTGTAGTAACCTCAAAAACCCATCAAAATTTGAATTTTAAAGATTCTGATTTCTTCTAACTTCTAATAATCCATCTTGAGATGTGATTTAGTTTATGATTTGATGTTATAGTCATGCAAAACAAATAATATTGATCTTTGATTAATAGCCTTATTAGCTTTAGCTTAACACAGGATTACAGTGAAAATGGTGCTTTTCTACAAGAGTAACCTTAAATATACAACCTTTTTGTTTATCAGTCATAATTTTCATGATGAATTTAGCTTCTATTACCTTTATCAAACCAATTGCCAACAAAATATCCGCTTTTTTTGAAGCCAATTAAATGATAAAGGGGTTGTGAATTGGTAACCTCAATTTAGCCCCAAAAATACAGCTTATAAGAAATCCAAATTAGTTTTTGCTTAGAATGAGGCCTACTTGAGGCATATTTAAATTTTGATCAATTTTGCTTCAGTAGGTATTGATTTATAAGCTTTAGAATGAGGTAACCTCATTTGGGTAACCTCACTTTAACCACATCATATTTTTAAGTATTACTCAGGATTGAAGTAACCTCTTAAATTCGTGTTTCTTCTAAAACAACGAGAAATTTCTATACTTGAGTTCTTCAAAGTTTTGATATGGTAACCTCAAAATTCCACCAGATATGGTATCAGATATGACAGAAGGTAGAAATGTCACAAAACCCCCCTTTATTTTTGACTGTGTTCCATTCTTACAAAAAAAAAGCGTTTACTTCCCAATGGTCCTGAACCTTGTGGGACACACCATTGCAAACGATTAGACCCATTGGTCCAGCGAAGGGGGCAGAACCAATAAATTTTCACTAAAATAGCTTAAAAACGCTTAAAAGGCCTTATTTAAGCAATTATATACCTTGAATCAATGGTTTGTTAAAAAGCAAGCTTTTTATTTTTATAAATAATACCTTGAAGCTCATTTGCACGTCAATGAACTTCACAAATTAACTAACCTTAACCACAAAAATTTGATTAAGCACAAAGCAATCAAAAAGAAAATTGAAATTGAACCTATCAAACTTTGATCAAACCTCATCGAACTATGAGCGAAGCTTTATTTACAGTGGTAAAGTAAGGGTCTGACTGTGTTGAAGGGGTGTGGATAGAGAGCGAAAAGCACAAAACTCTTGATAAGAAAATCAAACCTATGAACCTTGATCGCACCTAAACTTCTATCAAATCACAATCAAACATCAATCGAACAGTCATCGAACTTTTCCAAAATTTCTTGGTTCGATTACTGCCAAATGGAAGGCCATCAAAAGCATTTCCAAGTATTCAAAGTAAGTAAGTATCATATTCCATCTTTAGCCCAACAGATGGAACAAAAAACCATCAAACAAGCAATTTCATATAAAAAATCTCTTAAACATCCTAACAACACAATCAAAATCATCTGCTGTAGCTTGATGCTGCTATTTGAAAAATGGTATAAAACAGCATTATGTGTGATGACAAGGACCGAGATGAGTTTAAAAGGCCATCCCCCAAAATATGTACAAGGACTCATAGATGAGCATATTTTAATTCTCCACCGACCCGAAAAAATCCAAAAATCAAGTTAGTACCCTATGGTCCAGTACACTGACTTGGTGTTGGTACCCCTCTCTGATATCATTACTGTATACCTTTATTTTCATTTCTGGAACATTTGCAAAAAAGTAAAAAAGTATTAAAGTTGCATTTCTGGTTGTTTATTCCAAATTATTCCAAACCAAGTACTAAAAGGTTGCAATTTAAAATTGTCAAATTATGCCAGACCTCTGAACATTCTTTTCAACAACAATTAAAGAGCACAGAGTGACTTATATATTATATAAAATCAATTGTAGGGTACTTTAAATGTAAATGGAGCATTATTCACAATTAATATAGTAGACAGACAAGTTGGACAAATGAACACTATCAATCATGGAAAGTGAAAATATGAAAGAACTGTATAACTTTCGCAGCGGATCAAGACTGATCTAAAAATAGAATTTTCTGCTTTTCTAAAATTTCAAACAGCTCTAAATAGTTAATCTAAATGGTTCAGAGCCGTAATTTAAAATTTTTCAAAAAATTTGAAAATTAAGATAAAAAAATTGAAGATTTTTTGTACTTGGCCAAAAATTACATCACAACCTGGTGCCTTTCAGTGATTCATCTGCTGGATATTCATTAAGGCAATGAAAGCGTTTACAACATGCTGTCAACGAATTTTGGACTTGTTGGCAAAGGGAATTTTTATTGAAACTCCGAGAGCAAAGAAAATGGACAAGTAAGAGACAACATTTTCAAATTGGCAATATTGTGCTGCTAAAGACGGATGACAAGCAAATCGATGGCCGCTCAAGCGCATAATTGTTGCCAATACGAACTAACATAGAGCCTGTAGAAAGTTAAGTTAAGACATTGTATGGTGAATTTGAACAACGTATTTCAAACATTGTGATGTTGGAAGAATGTGATTCCCCACCAAGGAGTGTTCAAGATTAAGAATCTTGAAGGGGAGCCAGTTGTATAACTTGTTTTATTTTAATTATGTTTTTTAATTTGAAATCCTGGTTTAATATAAGTTCTTATGTTTTGTGTCTTTCATTTCATTGCTTCTCTTGAGGTTTCTCTTTCTTCCTTTGCATTGCGTCTCATTCCCTTGCGTCCACATGGGAAATTAGATTTGGTTTACATTTTGTAACTATTTTGCTCGTAAACTAGTTGGAGCAGGTTAGGGGGAGAGAGAACGTGTAAGAGAACGTCTCATCTAAAAAACTGAAATGAGCCAATAAGATTTCACTAATTAACAAAACAGCTCATTAAAAATGCACAATACATGAGATTATGATGCAAACCTCGTATCTTTTTTAATCGTAGGGCGAGCTTGGTAATAATAACATACTTCTCCTGTTTATCTTTATACCTCCATGATATAATCTACCCACACTAATATATCAGAGTTAATGGTTCACAATTCCCCTCATATGGCATGGGTTGACCTGGGCAAATATATTCACTTGCCAAGCACATCGTAGTGACACAGAGGGTGTCGAACTGGGACCTCTCATGGGGGAGTCAAGGATGATAACCCCTACTACCACTATGTCTCTACTATGACTTTAGAATAAAAAGTATGCTTTCTTTTGTGGCTCATTCAAAGTGCAAGTCAGACCATACTTTAAGAAGGCCAGCGTCTGCTGGACTCCAATAAGGGCAGTTGTTGTAGTTTTTTTCTCCTATTTTAACACATTCCTAATTTTCAAGAAGGAAAGCACTTGTTTGTTGACACTTAAAATTCATGGCAAATCATCTGCAACGGGTTACAGGTCACATTTATAAACTATATTAAACGTAACATTTCTGAAAGTTTTGCAAAAATATACTAAAAAAGTTAAAGACCTTTTTTGAGCTAATTTAACCAGACAGTATTATAAAAAGGTTTCAATTAAATGAATTTCGATTCACTTAAATGATCAATTTTTTCTTTTTTTAACTTCATAGATAATCAATTTAATGAAGATTCAAGTAAACTATGGCATGTGTTTGGTGTGAGGGGGACCTAGAACTCCACGAGTCATTGTTCAACATATTGAAAAATTATCTAAATTCAACACAAGATAATCTGAGAAGAGCTGTTCAAGATTTTTATCATTGCTCAGATTGTATAAATACTTATCACCGGATTAAACCAAATTTCATCCAAACTCAAGAAGACTCCAAGGTATGTTTCATTCATAAGCGCAAGCTAAGTGTGTCTGTGGGAATAATATGAATAAATTTTAAGGGGGTTTTAGTTATGTGCTCCTTAACCCTTTGTGCGCTCTGTTTTTTTGAAAAAGTTGAAATTTTTCTATAGTGCTATAAAAGCTTGTAGCTAATGCTTTAGAAGATGGTTTTGGTACCGTTCGAAAGCTATTTTTATATTCTTTCTAAAAGCATTCGGTTTATGCCCCTTTAAATCACGTGGTCAGGAGCTATGGCCTCAAGTCTGAGACTCAGTATTTTGGCTTGTTTTGGACGCATATACGCGTCCCTCGCGGGCTAAGGGTTAAGGTAATTAAAATGTGTGTATGTCTAATTTCTCTTTTTAACGCAACACAGTAACTAAAGCTTAACACTGGCTACAGTGAATAAAAATAAAATTGTGTAATAAGATATTTTTATGAACATCCTATTCAAACAAAGTAAAAAAACCATTGCATTATAGTAGTACATACTAATTTTTGACTCGAACACACACAAAAATTTTTCTGTTTGTAGTCGTGTTCTTACACAGGTCTTTTTTTCGGGACACCCTGTATTTCTCTGGTATAAAAAAGTACTTGGAGAAGTTTTTTCCCTTTACACCCTTCCTAAAACAAACTACATGAATCACAATGTGTTATCTATTTTCTCAAATTTTTAGGCTTTGCACGATGTAGACTTGCTTCTAGTGACAGATCAGCTCGCAAAAGCCAAAGAACTGATAAAGAACAATGATGATGACTTAGACTATCAACTCCCAATTATTGAAATACTTCAATATCCTTATTTTCTGGTTAATGAGACAATAGCTGACTCACTATTTGAACTGATATCAGATATTTATGACAAAAGTGAAGGGGTTGAAAAGCTTCCCTTGGACAGTGATGTTGATTATCCGGGGTTATTTCTACTGTTGCTTAACGATAATAAAAAGGTAAAAATGTTTTTCCTACCTCGGCCCAAAATCAGCAAAATAGAACAAAGTCAATTTTTCAGTATTGATCGTTATTAAAATAGTGCAAAATATGGGAAGGCTAGTAAAGTGTTTTTTTTTTTACTTTTAGGTACACAGTTGGGCACTTCAATCTTTGAAAGATATAGATGCTATTAAAAGTGATCGTATCCACAGATATTTTGGCATTGTCAATTCCATTATGAACCTAACTCAATACCAAAATGGCAGTCAATGGACGCAAAATGATCAATCACTTCATCAGGGAATCTTTCCTGATAGAATACCAGAATTTTTGTTTTCCAAGGATTGTAGAATACAACTGATTTCTTACACGCACATTCTAAAGTTACTCCCTAACAGACTTGTGAAAAAAGCATTGTCCAATACATCCAACAAAGATTTTCTTTCAAAATTATTAACTTACATGCAAGGTTTGCAATGTTTTTTCTTTATATTGTGTAGATGATACAAGATACTAAATTGGGATATGAACATTTCATTTCATATTCATTGCAGTAATTCTCTCAAGAGTCTTTCAGTTCTAAGAGTTCTCAGAGTGTAATATCTCACACTCCCAGGTTTTGCTTGAAATCAGACTAATTCCTTTCACAAGATCCTGAAGATTTCAGCTTGAGGTGTCTCAAAAATATTTTTAGATAGGGCCTTCGAAGATAGGCTACTAAGCCAAAATTGACTTCCTAAAATCCTTAATTCTATTGAGAAATAATAGATTTTTATTTGAGTCCATTTGAAAGTTGATTTCAAGTAAATTTGAAGAATTTCTGATAGGGAATCTTGTGATTAGTGTTTACACTGTCCAATATTGCAGAAATATTCGTCAAATTTTTAACACTTTTTTCTCTAGAATCTCAAGAACTTTTTGCATGTGGAATCAATCTACTAAGTTTACTTTTGGAGAAGCTTGATTCAAGTTTTTGGTTGATATCAAACATAGCAAATGTACCAACAGAACTTTTCACTATGGTCAAATCAAATTTTTGGTATAAATCTTCTTTAAAAAGTTCCAGAAAGAAAACTTTTAGAGAGAGCTTTGTCACTGAAGCAGATGATGTTATCACACAAATCACAGGAACGGAAGGCATTGGAACTGTTTTCAATGACGTAATAAAGCAATCAACACAAGCGTTCTTATTCAAATGGTTCATACCCTTAATCAAAACATTGTCTGAATTTGAGAATTATTTTGCAGCAATGATAACAGCAGTGACTGATTTTCTTCTCCAACTGGTTGGTAAGTGACCAGACTCAGTATGTTGCTTTTTTTTTGGTTTTCTTTTCTAATGAATTAGATAAGGGATCTTCTCAAAAATAAATTCGCTTAAATAATCGAAGTACTTCGATTATTTAGTCACCTCAGTTCGATTATTTAGTCCCCTCGGTTCGACTATTTAATCTTATTATTCGATTAATTAATCCTTTTGATTCCAAAATATGATCGAATTTTTTCCAAAACATAGTCGAATATCGGTTATTTTTTCTTACGTAGATCGAAAACAGCGCAACGCAGCCTTTGTCTACTGTGGATTTGAAAGACAGAAGAAAAAATATTTTCAAAAAGCCGTAGTCAAATCAACCAATGACTGCATAATTCTTCTTACCTTTAAGGATTTTTGATCTACCAAGGGGCATCATAAATTATGAAATGATAGAATAATCCTTTTGTGAATCACATTATCGCATCATCTTTAAGTTTCTTAATGATTGGATTTTAACAATTCCACGATCTCTCCACGATAAAGTACTTCTATCTTTTTAATTTCCACACACTTTCCTCTGTTATCAACCTCTCAACACAGTTGCTTCTTATGTCTTTGTTATTGTTTTTCGATTCGAAAATAGCACTCCATCGTTGTGTTCATGTTCAAATCAAAAAGGGCAAAACAAAAAAAAAGATAAAAGTATAAAAGGGAGAGCGCTCACAAGATCAAGAATACGTCATTACGTCATATAAAAGCAGGAAGAAAACATTCTTTTGCTCTATTGTTTCAGTTTTCGATGGGAGCCTTTATTTATCTAAACTTTGTTTTTATTAATGGTGATTCATTTTTGGATATCAAAAACTCCCAAGGATAACCAGTAAGTTTTATTTATTTTGGAGGTAAAAAATGCTAAAGAGAATGAGTAGATATGTGTCGGTGATTTGTAAAATAAAGGGATTACTTTTTCGAAATTGCGCTTCCATTGAAACGTGAGGTTAAAATTGACGTTACAGCATTTGAAAAAAGATATAACTTCAAGGCAAAAAAATCGATGAAAATTGGATTACAACCTGTACTTTTTTATATACTTATTCACTTGCGATGGGTGGGAAAATTGTCCAAAACAAACAGCCGAATTTAACCGAAAACCATTTTACCGAAATTCGGTATTTTTCAGAGGATCCCTAAGATATAAGCGAAAAAGGATTAATTAATCGAATACAAGGATTAAATAATCGAATAAAGGAGATTAAATAATCGAATATAGGAGATTAAATAGTCGAAGCTATTCGACTAAACGACGGCAGCTATTCGATTAAATAGTCGAATCATTAATCGAACTTAATAATCGAAAATTGATTATATTTTTGAGAAGATCCCTAAACCTAAAAGCTAAAGATCTAAAAATCACGAAGCTGCAAATTATTTTAATGATTGTTTTCAATAAAGCTAATAATTAATGGAAAGTCAAAATATCAACAGTAAAATTATTCATTTTTCAATTTTATGATGTACATGATTTGATTTGAATAACTGGATTGTATTACGTTCATTTTAGATAGCGCAGAAAAAGCAAGTGATCTTTACATACAATCACTTTGCTGTTTGATGAATACCTTTCAATATCTATCTGACATCAAACGTCTTGACCTGCTACACGAAAAGTCAAACAAAATTATTCTTCAAATTATTGCTGCCGTTACCCCTCGTGTACCATATTCAGAGATATTCAGAAAACTAGTAAGCATACTTTTCTGTCTTCTCACCCTTTGTTTCTCATAGATTAAAAGGTTTTACAGAATGCCCTAACTCCTACAAAACTTGAGCTTAAACTTTATTCTTTTATATTGGGAAGAGAAAAGATCAACTAAAATGTAGAAAATTTAGCTCTAAAAATGAATGATTTTTGTATACTTTTTTAAAGATGAGAAAATGTTATAACTTTAGGGCTCCTTTTCTGCAAAAGTAAGTCAGTGATGAAGATCTTACTGTTATACCACCTTTATTACCTTTATTTTTATTTATTTTTTATCCTTTTTGCCTTTGATGACATAAATAAGTATATAAATGGAACAAGATGAAGTATCAAATCTTACTTAAGATTTATTATTATCTTCACAAAAATATATCTGAATTAGGAATAATGCTGTAACCAATTAACTAAAAAAATCCATTATAGAATAAAACGACCAGAGTCCTCATTGATCAACATGTTATGGATTTAGTTGTTCAGAAGAAGAAAGGGACGGACCACCTGATCTTTGACACTCATTGGAAGAAAGTTATTGCGGGTGATGCCAGTTTTGACAAGGAAGAAATTGAGAAATACCTTGGTTTTCTCTTCATGGTTTGTTCTTAGTTTGTTTCTTTATTCCCATGGCATGATTTCAAGAAAAATGATTTTCTTGCAACTTAGAGTCTTAAAACTGAGAAGAACGTCTAAAATATGTTTTCAAATGAATTATGTATATACCACTTTATATATTTTAACTTTTTATGTTTCTATAAAGATATAAAACTTCTTCTGTTTCTTTTTTACTTAGAAAAAGATGGTCATAAAATCAGAAGAACAAATTGATAACAAGAGTAATGTTCAAAAACAAATGAAAAAAGTGCAAAAAGGTATTTTTCTTTTTGGACCTACGTCAGAGGTCCTTAAAATTAACCTTTGTCTGTCCGTCTGATACAAGCTTTTCTCAGGATTGGCTTGTTCGATTTTTCTAATTTATGCACAAAATGGTAATGCCCAAAATGTTACGGAGCCCGATTTTCAAAAAATTCCGAGAGTATGCCAGAAATCGCCGTTTTTGCAGATTTTGCAGATTTTCATTGGATTTTTCCTTATATTTCGTTGTTTTCTCACACAAAAACATTATTAATAACAATACCCACCATCAAGCATGTTTCAATTATTGTCAAAAAACTGATTTTCTAAAAATTGCTGGAACAGCCCATTATCGCCAGTTCTTGAATTTCTCGAGCTGTACTTTTTGCACACTGATGCAAAATGGCAAACACCTAAAATATTACGGAGTCCGATTTTCGAAAAACATATTTTTCAGGCCGATAAAGACTTTGTTTGAATCTCTGATTTGGATATTAATAGTAATGAAGTTTTCGTTTGTTGTTGTCGTCATTAATTCTGCCCTTGCAGTTTTTAAGATATGGAAAATGGAAATGAAGCTGTAGGTTGAAATGAATGATAATGATTACAATACTTTTCAACAAAGTCTGAATATAAAACTCAAAAAGTATTGTAAAAACATTAATAAACACTCTGAGTGTGTGCTAAATTTGCTTCATTATCATAATATAAACAATGTTTGTAAAAGTAATGTAAGGTAACAAACTAATTGAAACAATGAATCATTGCAAATCAAAATATCATACATTTCTTTTATAAATCTTTGTTTGGATTTTGCCTACCCTTATCTGAAAACTAAGTCTCAGAATCGCTAATAAACTTTTTCAAGTATTTTTGTCGAATTTTGATAACCATTTATTTATTTTTTTCAGTCCCTATACGTTTCTTATTTTACTTCCTTTTCTATTTCCATTCTATATTTATCATCAGGTAGGTCCAATATGCATTGTGCTTGTTACTTTTATCAAACATTTAAATCGCTTGAACAAAGCTTGACAAAATATCTCTAGCAGCAATAGAAAATATCTTTGAGGGGGGATTTATTGTTAACTTCAGCCACCTTTAGAACATAGTATACGTAACACAAGATTCGTTTTGTTCAATAACCTTTAACAACATGGTTATACGTAATACACATTTCGTTTTATTCTTATCAGGGTCGTCCTCAACGAATGTGATTACAATTGACTCAGATGATGAAGATACTGCAAGTATGGGAAGTGAAGTCATTGTTCTAAGGTAAGATTGATATAAGAATATCAGTCTTGTTATTAAATTTCTTCTTGATATCAACAGACATTCCAAATTTGACTATAAGGTAGCGCATAGATACGCTATTTTGACCCATATCGGGAAAACTTACCTATCTTCACAAACCTATTCCATTCAAACAACTTTGAATAGAAGCAGACAAAGCTGTATATAAATTAGTTTAGAAAATTACCAAAGATTATGGTAGAGGATATAACATTTCCCATCAAATTTCTTTAGATTGTAAAGGATGAGAGGTTAGAGACCTACATGAGTAACTCACCTTATTATTTATAATTATTCATCATTTGTCTTGCCCTAGTGATTCTGATGAAGAAATCATAGTTGAAGGATACCACGATAATCCACAAGTTGAAGATAATGCAGTTGATGAGAATGTTATTGACGATGAACAAAAAGATGTCAAAGGCCTCTTTCCACTGGTAAGAATTTTAACTTTTTGGGTTAAAGTGGAGGGTTCGACTGTTATGATCAGGTTATATGATTTAGTAGTACGACTTCAATCCAATTCCGAGCGGGCCACAAATGACGTTATTGCCCTATACCCGGGCCGTTAATGATATTTTAGCCCTCTGAAGCCTGGCGCTTTAGTTTCCTCAGCGCGGGTATGACAATGTGAGTCACAAAACCTTTCAATACCGCCCGCCGATTGAACCTTTAATGGCTTACTTAATGACCGCTATATGGATAATAATACTGTCTTCTGTACCAAGTTTCATGCTTTCATCACTATCTTACGTGTTCTTACTGTTTTATATACTACTTTAATGGGATAAACTTTCGGGGGGATTGAATCTCGCGGATTTGGGTGTCATCCGCGAAAATCCGCGAAATTAAGTCCCAATGGAAATTTGGAAGGGCCTCATCCGCGAAATATTTCTAAACAAAACTCAAAATATGTCAAACAAATACCATTTGAATGTTTACTGGCATCAAAGAAGCTCCTAAAATGTGTATTTTAACAACAAAAATGCATGATTTGACAGTAAAAGTCACAAAATCGTGAAAATATTGCCACCCAATAGTGCCACCTGCGAAATTAAGTCCCTGCGAGATTTTTGAATTTCGCGGATAGGCCCAACCGTGTCCCCGCGAAAGTTTATCCCATTAAAGTAGCAGTAACTATAAGCAAAATTTAATGAATTAGATAGGTCGTACACTCTTTTTAAAGTGCAATTTTATCCCATGGATCTTTATGAATAGTTTTTCACAATCTTTTCAATAATCCTGAACAATAAATGTACCAATGGTTTTTCTTTCTGAAATATCAGGGATAAAATCCTAAATCAGCTGTAGAATTAGAGGGACTATCTGGGAAATTATTCCTTGATTATTGCATTGTAACTGCAGGAGAGCCGGACGTGATACTTTACGGTTTCGGACGGTAATATATTTTGCTAAAATATATAAAGGTACAGTTCTTAAGTACAAATCAAACCTGAGAGGTGAATAATATGTCGATATCAGGCTCAATAAATCAAGATACAATATAGAGAGCTACAATATAAAAGAACAACATTAAGATAAAGGAAATACTACTTACTAAACACGTTGGTCCCATAAGCTCTAATGCAGTGAGATATATATAAATATTCTTTATTATTCTTCTGGGCGTCTCTTCAGACTATAAGTTTACAATTCTGGTTTTCTGTTTCGACATTGCAACTCTGTATTAACTCTACAGTGATCTTTGTTCATCTGGACGCAAAAGCAGAAACAGAGCACAGAAAAAGGCACACAAAGTCCCGTGGGACAGACGCTAGACAAAGAGAAACACACGAAGGAGAACAAGCCTAAGGGAATACGTGTCACATAATTACGTAAAAATTAACATAAAAATATACAAAACAACTGCTATTCGGCAGTTACACTCCTCACCGTCAAGAGCTGCGTTCTTGACTAAATACAATAAATAATTATGGACCTTGCCAAATACTGACAAAATTAAATCAAAAATAGAACAAAAAATTAGGCACGAATTAAATTCGTTAAATAAGAAATATGTCCAGAAAAACCTTAATACAATTCGCTGATATGATTCTAAAATGTACAAACTTCTAGATCTTTTTACAAATTTCAATCTTTTCATAAAATCTCCGATTCCCTCTGTTTGCTCAGACACTTTTTCTGAAGAGATTACAAACTCTTGATCACACGATACGTCCGTGATTTCGTCATTTCTTGAACTTTCAAATGAATTCTTAGTTTCAATATCAGCAACGAGCAAACAAGAAGTTTGTCCAAATTTATAGGAGGCCTTCTGTAAGGAATTACCAACAACAATTTTTGTATCGGACAAAGACACAGATTCAAAAACATTTGCGATTCGAACACAAGGGCGACAAAGTACGTTAACGCAAGCACGTGATAACTTTTCGATTTTAGGAACCACTGTTTCAACGGCATGTGGCGAGATGTGCTCTGCGATTCTAATTTCTGGGAGTGGTACAGCGATGACAGTCTGACGACCTACAATTCGTTCTGGAAGCGATTCCAAAATTTTGAGGGCAGCATCAATAAAACTCTTACCGAATAGGACTTCAACATGATCATTTGTAAACAGGCTTTCGCAATCGGAATAGAGTCTCGCGTAGTCGTCTAGAGATGTCAGCAGTCTTTCTCTTTCCCAACCATAGGATAATATATTTTGCACAAGGTCTTCCTTTCTGCTATAGATTTTTTGCATTTGCTGCGTAGAGTTCATGATGATATCAACAAATCGATTTCTTTTCACATAAAAGTCTTCTTCTGATAGATTCGTCATCGTGATGAATAAGTCTTACGTTACCTTTGTTACAACAACTCGATAACTTTATGCTGGGAGTTATTGAACCAACATACCGATTACGTGTAATGTTGCACTGCAAATTCGTGTTTCTCTTCTTTCAATGGATACTTGTTTACTGGTGCAAGATACGTATTTACTTTTGCAAGGTACGTCTTTACTTGTAAAAGATCTCTGATTACTGGTACGAGATTCGTGTTTACTGTAACTGCAGGAGAGCCGGACGTGATACTTTACGGTTTCGGACGGTAATATATTTTGCTAAAATATATAAAGGTACAGTTCTTAAGTACAAATCAAACCTGAGAGGTGAATAATATGTCGATATCAGGCTCAATAAATCAAGATACAATATAGAGAGGTACAATATAAAAGAACAACATTAAGATAAAGGAAATACTACTTACTAAACACGTTGGTCCCATAAGCTCTAATGCAGTGAGATATATATAAATATTCTTTATTATTCTTCTGGGCGTCTCTTCAGACTATAAGTTTACAATTCTGGTTTTCTGTTTCGACATTGCAACTCTGTATTCACTCTACAGTGATCTTTGTTCATCTGGACGCAAAAGCAGAAACAGAGCACAGAAAAAGGCACACAAAGTCCCGTGGGACAGACGCTAGACAAAGAGAAACACACGAAGGAGAACAAGCCTAAGGGAATACGTGTCACATAATTACGTAAAAATTAACATAAAAATATACAAAACAACTGCTATTCGGCAGTTACATGCATGATTCGATGTAATACGATCCTCTATTGTTTACAGCCACTTAAAACGGAACTGAAAGTCTGGGGAAAACCTCAATGATCAGCCGGAAAAAAAATTAGGAAAAATTTAAGGAATCTTTCTGGGAACCTATTCATAGATTATTGTATGACTTAGAGTAATAAAACTCTTTCAACCTTTCAGTCTTTCAACGGATCCCAAAGTCCAATTCAGATCAGTGACGATGAAGATGAGATGTCATACAATGAAAAAACACACGGTGAATATCATTTCTCCATCGACACCACCAACGTGGAAGAAGACACACCAAAACCACAACCTGAACTCGAGGAATCTACAGATGCTCAACAACCCTCAACCTCAAAATCCCCTGAAAAGAAGGACGAAACGAAAAGACGAACATTCAATTTATCAGGACTCAAACAGAGAATGGGAGGTAAAATTGACCAGCAGATGTTAATTAAAAACAAAGAGATTTCCAAAAGGAAAGCTTATGAATTGATTACGAAGACATCTACTTCAGAACCAAGTGACTCCATGGAACAAGCTCCATCGGAACCTGAAATTGATAACAGTGTTTATGAGAATCAGTTGTTCGATATCACATCCAATTTCCAACGACAGCCCTCTAAAGAGATTGTTAAATCACCTCCTCCCAAACGTACCAAAACAGCCATGCGCCCACAAAGTTTAAAGGAATCTAGACGTGAACGATTAGAAAAAGAGTTGTCCTCCCCAGCTGTTTTGAAAGCAAGCTCTAGTAAAAAACCTGCTGCAAAATCCACTTCTTCAATTATAAAACCAACGCCAAAACTTCCAGAGACAACATCTAAACACAAGTACACGCTCGATTTGTTTCATAATAGTATACTGATATGGGATCCTGTGAATTTAGAGCAAGGCAGAGATGAACTTGAAATCTCAACAAGTTTACAGTCCGTCCCTGTTGCTGGCGGTTACAATTCGTTTGATGAATATATGAAAATTAATTGGCCGTTGATGTTATTAGAGACCTGGGCCCAACTGAGAAAGGAATGGGATGAGATATCAGCCAATCGAAATTCACGAAAAGCGTGGAGAGTTGAGTCAGTGGAGGAACAACCGAACCCAAAAGCTTCTCTGATAACTTGTTCATGGTTCGATGTCGTATCAAAGGAAAGTAGCCAATCGCACACTTGTGGAATTCACGAAAGTGACCTTGTTATTCTTTACTTCAACGACGGTCAATGCAAATATTTCGGCATCGTTGATTCTGTTCAACGTCGTTACCATAGTAAAAGACGACGCAAAGCTTACCAACTGAGCGTTTTGACATGCAAAGATGAGAAAATTAAACATTTCAAGAGAGTCGAAGTACTTCGCGTCACAACTCTCACCACCTACATACGACAATGGAACGCTTTGATACGTTTTCAGAACTCGCTGTTGTGCAAAGACATCTTGAAACCGTTCCGCCCACAGACGTACTGCCACAAGAGTGATGCGTTGATTCAAAGAACAGATCGCTTGATGAAATTAAACCAAGATCAATTTCAGGCTGTTTCATCAGCAGTCAAAGCCGTCCATACTCCTTACAGTATCCCGAAGATTTGTCTGATACAAGGACCACCGGGTACTGGCAAGAGCTACACCATAAAAACTATTATCACCCATCTAATGCAGGTATGCCTTTGAAATTGTAAAAGTAGATATTTGATCAATATATCTATATTCGTCCCTTTCAAATTTGAACCTCTTATTTTAAGCTTTCTATTATTTAAACAAAAAGTGAAGAAATTTATTTTCTTTTTTCTCACTCAAAGAAAATTCTTAGTTTATCAATGATTAAATGAGAGAGACCGTTGCATAAGAATCAGCAAGAGTGTCAGTCCTTTGTATACTCGTGGTTAACTTAAAATTTAACTTATAATTGTATTTTCAATAGACACTTGCTTTAGCCGAAAAGAAAAACAGCAGTCAAGACAAAGAAAGTAAAGCACGTAATGCAAAGGAACGAAGTCGTATGTTGATTTGTGCCCCTTCAAATGCTGCTGTGGATGAGATCGTCAAGCGATTACTGAACAGTCCTCCTACAATGAGCAAGTCAACGCAATCTGCTGCAAAAGCACCAACTTCTCCACAAGAGAAGAAAAAGAATTGCGGTGATTTCAACTTACTGCGTGTTGGGTATGTGTTTTCCCCTGTTTTTTTTTGTTTTTTTTTTTCGCTGAGAAATCAACTTTGTTTTTTCTGCTCCAGAGTGGTTTGTTTTATAACATCATTAAGGGGAGGGGCAGTAATAACTTCTATGCCATAACAAAAGCCAAAAAATATCTTTTTCTGAATAATTATGGTAAAATGTATTCAAAACAGCGACAACAACTGTCTACATGCCTCCGTGTCTTTTGCGAAGAAACAGCACTAAAAGTACATCCGAAGGTGAAAGACTCTGGTGTCACTGTAGATCTGAAACACTTTGCTCTTCGAAAGCAGAATTCTACTTTTTTTCCTCTCTTCTCTTTACGTCACAATGCAACGACTTCAAAAATAGACCCCTCGGATTTTGACGTCAATTCACGTTTGCTAGGCCTGTAGATTTAAGTTTAAAAAGTCAAGTAGTACTCTTTTTAATTGATTGATACGAGCATGAGACCATTATTCAATGTGTCGTTTGAAAAACGATATTGATAGAATTACATTCGAATTTTTATTGTAATCACCATTTTGTGTCTCATTGTTGCAATATTGTGATATTGTGACATTTTAGAAAGAACTATTGTCATATACATAAAATATTTTTCGGCTTATACGTTATAGAAGTTGTTTAGAAGATCATATACCGGGTGCACCAAAGAAAAGTATACAGGTTTGTCGAGATATTGTGAGCTTCAGCATTTAAATTTTTTGTTTATTCTTTTATTATCGTATACAGGATGCTCTAACTTGAATTTTGAGCTATCATACATTAGATTTGAAAAGGTAGTTCGAAAATTATTTTTAAAAAACTGACTTTTTTTTAATGTCGAAATTTCAAAAAATTATCAAAAACAGTGAGCAAACTTTTCTCTAGACATTTACCTTTTTTACACATAAAAATACCGAAAAATGCATTAAAACTTGTTACAGAATTTGAAAATATGGTAAAACAAGCTATTCCCATGTGGGATGATATTTTTGGAAAAGCTGGAAAAAGTTTTGGAAATCTCCAATAGAGGTTTTGATGTTATGTGTGTGCTTGGGGGGAAACTTTTGAAAAATTAGATCACCATTCCTCCACTTTTTGCTCAAAAAATTTGGGTCTGTATTGAGTTTGCTGGTGTTGGAAATGCTCATGACGTGCAAATAAGATGGAAAAAAAAGAATAAAAAAACCCAATAAAATTGTGTTTTTGTCATGTAGTCTTATTTATAGCGTGATTGCTGTTTTTAATGATTTTTTGAAATTTCGAAAAGTCAGTTTTTCTTAAATAACTTTCGAACTACTTCCTCAAATTTAATGTATGATAGCTCAAAATTTAAGTTAGAGCATCCTCTATACGATAAAAAAAGAATGAACAAAAAATATAAATCCTAAAGCTCACAATATCTTGACAAACCTGTATACTTTTTTTTGGTGCACCCGGTACATAAAATATTTTTCGGCTTATACGTTATAGTAGTTCTAGTTGTCTGTACTTGTATACAGGACACCCTGTAGCATTTCAATAAGAGGGTTTTGGCCTGCATCATCTTCAGTTATCATAATAGTATTCATGATATGTACCATTGCAATGTCTTCTGACATTACATCACAGACCCAACAGCTGATTGGTTGTAAGTGACGTATAATCAGTCAATGCGTCACTTTCAACCAATCAGCTGTTGGGTCCGTGGAAGACATTGCAATGGTGCATACCTTAAATACAAAGAAAAAGCATCATTTATCTATCTTGCACATTATGCTGAGCCAAAAAGAACCGTTGTCATAATCAGAAAATATTTTTCTACTTATACGTCATAGAAGTGGTCTGACACTGTGCTTTTATTCAGGACACCTGTATATATCATAAACAAAACATCAATATTTTCTTGTATATTAGATATTATGCTGAGCCAGCGTTACGTCGATACACACTGGAGTATCTGGTGGAACAGAAGATGAAAACAATGAAATTCCAACATAACCCAGATGCTATCCAACGTGAAATCAAAAAGTTGAATTACATTCTAGACGATTTGGACAAAACTTGTGTCAAATTAAAGTTGTCCCCAGACCCTAAAGAGAAGAGGGAATTGGTAACAAACTTTATATTTAATCGCTTGTTCTCTATTTTTATCTAATTTATTCTCAAAGAAATCGATTTCTTAGAGTTAGCTGGTCAATTTTACATCTAGGAAATATTACTCAAGCAATCAAGCTATTCAATGCATAATCTACATCATTTTCGTAGTCTCTACTCACACCATCCTTTAGCGAAAAAGGAGCAACTCTTTACAAAAACGGAACAATTTAAATGATACAAAAGAAAACTAACTATTTAGGGTTCCTTATGTAGACGACCATTCCAGAGGAAAATGTACGTTATATCACACTCATGATACTGCCAGTAGGGACCTAGTCGCCGCGACCAATGTACCATTTGATAGCACCCATAGAGATTTAATCGGGATTAAAGATTCTTTGAATAACAAGCTGTTTTTTTCTTTTAGTACGAAAAGAAGAGAGAAGAACGAACCAAAATGCAACAAAAACAGGACGATCTCATGAAACAATTAGCCTCTGCTACAGAAAAGTTTGATTTTTATCAAGAACGTAAGAGATATACGCAGACGTTGCTTTTTCACGCCGATATCATTTGTTGTACGCTTAGTGGAGCTGGAAGTGAATGGATGGTCAAAGCTTTCAAAGATTTCCAAAAGTAAGATGCAACTTTGTAAGAACTCTGATAAATCAACAGTGTTTTATAATGTGGCATAATACTCTATATAGTCACGTTAACCTATCCGCAAGTCTTCAGAAAGTGTGACTTTTTCTGAGTTAATTAGCAATTATGAAGGAATACGACTTGCGTCGAATTAATTAATTGATTTAATAAAATCTAGGCAAAAATTACAGTACAGCTACCAGAGACATTGTTTCGTTGTTTACTGAATTTAGTTTGCAAAAGTCGTTTAAACAGAAAAAAATTCTTTTCAGTGAGCTCTCCAATCTCACTGGTATCTTTCGTCTTGTTTACAGACGTGCTGCTTTCAATTGTGTTCTTGTTGACGAAGCTGGTCAATGCACAGAACCAGATCTTCTCATCCCGCTTCAGTTCGGTGCGTCAAAACTCATCCTCGTAGGTGATCAAAATCAATTACCAGCCACCGTATTATCGAAGAAAGCATCCCGCTACAATTATGGTCAGTCACTGTTCGAAAGGATCATCTATTCGTTAGGAGAATACAGACAAACCTGCTCAGACGCTTCACGTGGTATGTCTTTAAGAATGTTTAGTTTATATATTAATAGCCGTAGTTTGTATGTCATTTTGTTTGTCTGCTCGTGTGTTACTTTCGTTTTCTGCACATTTAGAGTTGATAGAGCCTGGTTTAAACTTCGTGCAATTATCTCATCCTTCGCGACCGTAGCATAAAGGTAGAGAAGTGGCATCCCCACCCTTGTTTATTATGTCTGTGTCGTTAACGACTGTAGCATAAAGGTGGAACATCCGGCCTACGGTGCGCAAGGTTGTTTGTTCAACCCCCAGTCGTGTCATATACAAAAGACAAAAAAAAGGTACTTGATACCTCTCTGCTAGACGGGTACAACTAAAGCGAAAGGTCATCTGTAAAATCATCCCTTTTTAGTAAACCGCTAAGGAAAAGGCTTAATTTCAAGGTTCGCAAATAAAATCTGTACAGCATCGCAAATTCTTTGATATCCATCATAACAAAATGTAGGAGGGTGGAGGTCCTATAAATTAACCTCTGTCCGTCCGTTCGTTACTAACTTTTCTCGAGAATGAATCTTAGGAATCTTTTGATTTTTGGTACAAAGGTGCAAAAATGGTGGTAGCAAAAATGTGACGGATTTTCGAAAAAAAACAACAAAATTTGGCAAATTTGGGCCAAAAAACGGCTAAAAAACGGGTTTCTTAGACTTTGTGAAAAATTGGATCATTAATCTTTTCTGATTTTTTGCATGAAAGTAGGGTACCATCAAAGGTAAAAGATGGCTCAAGCAGATTTTTGCAAAAAAATTTTGTTGGCTCAAAAAACGCATGGTTATTCATAAGAATCACTATTGATAAGCATACATCATCAATGTTCTTAGTCAAATTACTCAATTTTTTTATGAGATAGATGTTTTTTTTCCTCACGAGGGCTTACTTTTGAAAGAATACGTGTGTTTAGACATGAAATTTTGGCTGCTTGGCGTGTTTTTATAGAAAAATTGGCTAAATTCGATGTTTTTTATAAGCACATTATCAATTACTTAGGTATTAGCTTTTCTCGAGATTGGCTCTTTCATTCTTAATGATTTTTTGCACAAAGATGCATAACTTTTGGGCAAATTTGGGCCAAAAAACGGCTAAAAAACGGGTTTTTTGGACTTTGTGAAATATTGAATCGTTGTTTTTCTTCTGATTTTTTGTATAAAAGTAGCATCTTTATCTATAAGAATCACTATTAATAAGCATACATCAATGTTCTTAGCCAAATTACTCAATTTTTGATGATATAGATGTTTTTTTGCTCACGAAGTCTTGAATATGAAAGAATATTTCAAGAGCATGAAATTTTGGTTTCTAAACGCTTTTTATAAGAAACAAACGACTAATTTGGTCACGCTCACGTAGATATCAATTATATATGTGTTAAATGCATGAATCAGGTAGGTCCATAAAAGTATCACTTGTTTTGGGTAAATTTGGGCCAAAATGCGCCTAAAAATGGGGTTTTCTGGACTTTGTGTGAAATTGCTTCATTAGTTTTTTCTATTTTTTTGGACTGCTAACTACACTTTCTTACTCTCCTGCTATTTGTCCTATTTTTATCTGATTCTTATCATCGTCCATTCAGCATCCAGCTTGTTTAATTTCATCTTTGCTTTCAGGTGAAAGACCAGCTTTTCTTTTGACTACTCAATACCGAATGACAAAAGAGATTTGCTCGTATCCTTCCAAGAGGTTTTACGAGAACAAGCTGAGACCAGCCAAACAGTTAGCGTCACAAAAACCATGGCCGTTAAGACCGTACATTGTTCTCAACATCCAAGGACAAGAACTGAAAACTTCGGACGGGTAAGGATGAAACTTCTAGTTTGAGTATATATAATCTGTATTCTTTGTTCAAACTTAAGTCAATTCGCTTTAAAGTACTCTCGGGTACCTAATAGCCGGGGGGGGGAGGGTCGGAAAAAATCTCAAAACTTAATAAGCGGGGTGGAATAAAAATGTCCTGGGTAGAAAATTTTTGAAAAGGAGGCTAATACAGTAAAATTAGGACAAAAGAGGGAATTTTCAAAAACAATTATTTCCCAAAAATTAATAAGCGGGGGGGAGGGGTGGAATAAGAATGTCCTGGGTGGAAAATTTCCGAAAAATTATTAATTAGCGGGGGGGACGGCTATAAGGTACCCAAAAGTATGCCCTTTGTTTTTACACCCCTTTCTCCCAGACCCGGTAAGATTTTTTCTGCCAGTGACAGTAAAAAATAACGAAACGGACTAAAACTCGATTGGGATTGATATTCTTATATTTGATATGGCTGGGGATTTAAATTTCATTGTTTTTGAGCCAGAAATCTCAGTGGGGATTGAAAAAATTGCACAATATTTTGCAGTGAGGATTTGCTTATCTTATTATTTTCAGCGGGGACAACATTGGAGTATGATTTTCCATTTTTTTCAGTGGGAAGGGTTCCGGAAGGAGTTATTTTTGTTTTTTCATGTAGAAACCACTCACAATTCTATTACTATAACGCTGACATGGTTTCCACATAGTAGCAAAAAAGAGTGCACACTTTTTAAAGTGAAAGGACTTTAGATGGGTAAGCTCCACAGATATCTGTAAAGCCCGAAGGGCTAGATAGGCAACTTTAAGCTTTCTCCAGCAAAAAAAAGTGAAGCAAAAATTTGACTTTTTAAATTTCGTGCCGATGGATAGGATCTAGCATTTTAATTGTTTTCGGAGCGCGAGATCAAAAAAAGTAGGCGGCAAACGCTATTTCACATCTCTCAAACCGGTGAAATTGCATATTTTAGTCACGTGACTTTGGTAGGAAATCCTTCCAAACCTAGGCTTCACTTTTCGATAAAAGCCGCAAATCTAGCCCTTCGGGCTTTACAGATCTGTGGTAAGCTCCTGCTTTTCATAGAGTCTTACGTATTTCCCGTACAGGAAAAATACCAACGGTAGCTAAACAACCTTTTTTTTTAACTTAACTTGCACGTTTGTAGTTTGCCCCCCTTATAGGCGGACCATTGGCACACTCGTCCGGGAAAAGTTAAGACAGGTTTCGGCAAATTTGAATAAGCTCCGTCTTTTTGTGAGCTTTCTAAAGTTGTTGTTATGCATTCAAAAGCTGCTATAACTGGTACTGATTCTTCTCAACTTTAGCTCACTGCACAACCCATTGGAAAGGGAATACGTCCTTGCGTTATGTCAAGCCATAACAAGTCGAACGTCCATCAAACCTGGCTCTATCGGTATTATCACGCCGTACAAACAACAGAAACATCTTCTACAACAACGATTTCATCAGGATGAATCCTTAAAACCGATCACTGTCAATACTATTGATGGCTACCAAGGCCAAGAAAAAGAAGTCATCATCTTGTCGTGTGTCAGGGGTCGTAACCAAAATAACACCATTGGATTCTTATCGCATCCGCAACGTATGAATGTAGCCTTAACTCGTGCGAAGAAGACACTAGTCATACTTGCCAACCAATCGGTCCAGGTAATATAAATAGAAGATTCTAAAGCCTTTACGGCAGCATTTTGATGAGAAAATATCGTTTAAAAGAATACCTCGTGGAAAGACTAATTTTGAGTGGATTGAGAATTTTTCTAAAAGTTAATTTGAGCACGGTGGCGATACAATCTTTGGTAAGTAACTTACTAAATTATTCCTAGCTGAGAGTGTTCCCTGACTTATATCTATAATTTCCCAAGCTATAAATCCCAACTATTTTTCCGATAAGGTTTTCGTTTGACCAACAAATGATTATTTTACTTTCCTACAGATTGATGACGATTGGAAGGATCTGTTCGCGAACGCACGAGAAAGAAATCTTCTCTTCAACGTCGACCAGACGGAGAGTGCGTCTAAGACAGTCCTTCGGGAGTACAGTCCAAGTGAAGTCCAACGCGCAAACACGCTATCACAGATTCAACAAGCCAACAATCAAGTACGAACTGTACAGTTCATTGAGAATGCGCCAATGCCCGCGCGGCCAGAAGATCCACGCAGATCAAGGGTAAGCGAAAGGTTTTAGATCAGCTAAATGATGGAACGTAAGAGCCACCCATGCAAGAAAGTCTAGAGTCTTCTCAAATTATTTTCTTCGTTGAGACTTCTTAGTATATTTTGGATTCATTCTATTTTTGAGGGTCGATACACCAGTCCTAAAAGTGAAAAGATGTATTTTGGTAATGTATTTATTTTCAATAATAACTTAGCTACGATTTGGAAGAGGGCTTTGAAAAAACCTTTATTCACCTCACGAGTGAAAACAATTTTCTTGTTTGTTTCTAGTATAACCGGAGACGTTAAGACATGCAAAACACACACACCAAAACATTCGAATCATCATCATCCATTCTACCGTTGTTATCTACAGGACCAAGCAGATGTCGTCGCTGGAACAGATGTTACTGCAGACGAAAACGTTGAACATCTCAACCAAACAGATATTACTGTTGATAACCAAGGCCTTGTCGCCAGAACAGATGTTACTGCAGACGAAAACGTTGAACATCTCAACCAAACAGATATTACTGATGATAACCAAGGCCATGTCACTGAAACAGATGTTACAGGAGACAATACTGAAGACAGCCAACAAACAGGTGTTACTGATAATAAGAAAGACCAGATTGCACAAAATGTCACCGAAACAGATGGTGTTAAAGACGGCGACCGAGATCAAAATGTAGGTCACATAGATGCTATTCATCATGTCTATAACGCAGAAAGTGTTCACCAAACAGATGACATAGAAAACGAGGCCGGTGCTCAGAATCTTGATTCGTTGTCAACTAGTGTACATCAAACAGATGATTTGAATTCCGGTGATACAGACGAAGAACATTGTGAAGAAATCAATTCAATTTCAGTTGTAAACAAAGATTTAGATGTAATGGAAGATGTGAATGTTGAAGATCAAAATGAAAACGGAGGAAAGACAAATACACAACAACTTTGTTCATGCTCAAATACCACAGCTGCTTCAGTTCAATCGATGATAACTGAAGAGAATGTCGAACGAGTCAAAAAGATTCTTATCAAACCCAAAATCATCAATTCAAACAACCAGACCATTTCTCCTGACAGACCAACAAGTGAAGAGGACGTTGAACGAGTTAAAAAGATTCTTGTCAGCCCAAAAATTATGAACCCTTGTAAGCAGACTACCTCTCCGGACAGCCCAAGAAGTGACGTGGAGACATTTGAGTTTATGCGATGTCCAAGCGTCATTCAACAATCAACGAGCTTGGAATTATTCACTCCACGAGAATCGATCGATCGAATAACGGTCATCGTTCCAAACCCAAACAGCCCGGAGAGTACTGGACAGGAGTCCTGTAGTGACCAAGAGAAATCCTCATGCAGTAATGAAGCAACGACAGTAGATGTTGAATTTGAAATTGGTGGTTTATCGCCGAACATAGTGCATTTAACCGAAGACAAAGAAACAAATGTGATGTGCGATGGTCTAGACACAAGCTCAGGCGTAGATCAAACGCAACAGTCGAGATTTGGTTGCAATTATCCACAAACGACCTCCATATCCACTGAACTTGAATCCAAATCACCAAGAACCGTGGAGAAGAATGGAGAGGAATCAGAAAGTGACTATCTATCACCCATCGATGGATTCATGAGCCCTGTCTATCCATTCCCATTTCAGAATCACCAACAAGACATGGATACACCTGGTCATTTTCACGGATTGGTTGATGTCTTACAGAACAAGGAATCACCGCCCACAGACATTGCTGAAATCTCAAATGGCAAACTTGACTTCAATAACGTTGAAAATAGAATTGTGGACGTTGATCAAAGCATTTCAAGAACTGGTTCAATGGGGGATCTTCAAGACAAAGATACGGGGATTGAAAATTCGCATCGACAAACAATTCCATTTCACACACGGCGTGACGAGGCCGACTTCCAGCAACCATTGGATTGTAACACTCCATCAAACGGTATCATGAGTGAAACAACCACCGTTGAACTTGAGAAAGAACAAAAACAAGAAACCAATCAACATGAACGCCCGTCAATAATGAATTCTCCAAAAAGTATTCAAAACTCTGATCGAACCAATCACGAAGAAACGGACCATCAAGAAATCCCATCAATTATTATCCAGAATTACAGATTATTCGAGGATTGCATGGCAAGGGAAAAGCGATCTGATACTCCAACTATTATTTCCAATACTGTTTCAGAAATGGTGAATTCAATCGAAAGAAATAGTTTTCGGGTTACAGTAAATACACAGATACCATTAATGACAATACCCACAGAACAATCTCAGGATCGTAGTCAAGAAGAAGACAGTGCAATGTCACCAAGACACGATTTTCCATCACCAAATCGACTTCCGAAAATCACATTCTTCAAAGAATCTCCAAAGACTCCTATTGATCCCTGCAAAGATCGTCTGGTTGCTTTCCAATCTCCAGATGGACTTCCAATGACTGAGAGAACAGAACCTTACATCCTTAAAGAGTCTCCGAAAACCCATACTGACCAAGAAACAACCAATCGCATATTTGCCAAGTTACCTGAATCAAAATCTTCTCCACTCACCACAGACAGCGATCGAGAAGAACAGACAACTTCCATTGCTGATTTCAATTCTGGTATCTCATTTGATTTACTTCAAATTGCCAACAGCATTGTCGATACGTACCAATCAAGTCTAAAGAAGAAAGGAACAATCTCTAATGACCATATTGATAAAGAAGCAATCATTTCCAATAATGGCGACACTAGAAAAATAACTTCTAATAGTGAAAATAGTCCAAAAAAGATTTTTTCCGTGGTTGATATGATATCGAACACGTCATTAGAACGCAAATCGCCACAACATTCAACTTCACAGTCAGTGAATGGTACAGATCCAATTCAAAACAAAGATGAAACTGCACTGTTGACAACACCAATGGTTATTCGAATTCCTCTTACCAAATTACCAAGTTTCAAAAACGGCACTCGTGTTATTGAGAACGAACGAATCAATTTCAACAACAATTCGATTGATGGTACAACCTCAACAATGAATCCAAACGAACAGCTGGATTTAAACACCAACTCCATTGAAGATACAACAAACTCACCTAGTAAAGAATACGAATCTACTGGAAACACTGGGTCGCGCAATCCTGAAGATGACATCACGTCAACCTCTTGCGCAACCACAAGAATTACTCCAAACTTAATCATAGATACTTTCCCTACGACTGAGACCATCGGTGAAGTTACAACGCCATCATACAAAGAAGTCGTTTCAGTATCAAGCAATGAAAGTACTCCGTCGCCTTTTATCTCAAGCCCAACGATAGCTAAAAGCTTTGATGGTTCTCGCAGGAATTCTAATAATGAAGTTTTCTCTGTATCCGGCACGGAAGATGGATCTAGCTCACAAAACAATGTTCAGAAACCTTGTTCCCGAGACTCAAACAACGACAGTGAAATTGTTGCGAAGGTGCCATCTGATCCTCCGATTTCTTCATCGCTCGACGAAAACAACGTGTCTACATTGACGCAACCCAAACAATCAGATTCTCAAGAGGGGTCCCAAGACGCTGCAACTATCCACTGCATCAAAGCAGATTCTCCACCTGTTTACGAGAAGTTCCGGATGAGCTTGTACGGTAAATTCGATACGAAATACAACGAGGTCAATAACAATGTCCCGGTGCGTTCAAGAACACTTTCCACGGATGATGATCTTCTCAAAGAAGTCATTGAAAAGGATGAGAAAAAGTCAATGTTGATGTTTGGCCATCAATCAAAACAGCAGAACATACCGGTCATTAAATCTCTGATGGATGATCTGTTTGATATGTGTTCATCGCAAGAGGAAAGCTCGCATGAAATGACTCAAGACTCGGACAGTCAGCCAGAATATCAGGAACCTATTGGAATACACCAAGTTCGAAACCAAGTCGAAGGAATAGACAATATCATTGATGTAGATGATACTCGTGATGGGTCCTCTTCGAATCTGACTAGCATTGACTTACCGGTTCGGGAAGATTTGCAAGACTCAATTAACAAAACTACGAAGAACCTTTCAGAAGCGGAACCTACTGACACAAATATCGAAAAACATCCTACATTGAAATCTCCCGAAGCTGAAGAGGACTTACAATATATGATGCGATTAATTTCGAGCAATCTCAAACGAATGATCGAAGAATCGTCAAGCGGTGATCTTAAAGACGTTCAACCGGTTAACGTGGCCTCTGTCGACCTTGAAGACATTGAAATCATCAATTTACCTGTAGAAAGTATTGTTGATAACGAAGAAGAGACTGTCGCTGAGCCTGAAGACGAGGATTCGACCATCAATGGAAACACTGCCAAGCAAAGAAGTGTTGATGCAGCCGCTCTTGTGTCTGAAAATTCCACAATTGATACAGACGACTCTACTCGGTCAACGGTCCACACCGAAAATTCAACGACTCGATTAAAGGACGTTTCAACACACCTCAATTCTTCTGTAAGCCTTACGAAGCAACCTTTGAAAGATGTTAACAACAACTATGAAGAACCAGAAGACGTTCAAAATGAAGATGAAGATGTTGATCAGTCTCAAGACTCAGCCAATGAAAGCTACGCGACATCGCAGACTGATTATGATTCCGATAAAGAAAATGTAGAAAACGTCCCGATTACATTTGTGTCGGACTCTGACGTTAAGAAGTTACGTGTTGATAACAAGCAGAGCAATTGGACCAAGAAGTGTTACAGTTTACGACACGATTTCAAGCGCGTTTACGAGGACATTTCATCTGATGACGAATTTACGAGATTGAAGAAAGAACGAGAACAGAAATTCGGTTACCGCCCAGTTTATGAAGAAATTTCGGCAGAAGAAAGTGAAACAGACTTCGAAGCGGACCATCCACCAACCAATCGAAAATCAATATCCAAGAAATCGGAACCGAAACCGGTTTATTCGCCTATAAAATCGGGAAGAGATACAGAAGAATCGGATTGTGATTTAGAACAGAAGTTGAAACTGCTGGCTGATCGCCAACCCGTAGTGAAACTCGAAAAGCTCAATGTAAAGAAAAAACAATCGAATACAGAAGTGCGAAGAGGTGAAGCGAAAGCTGTCCCGAAGTCTAAAACCCGATTGACTGAACTCAAAAGCAAAGTCAAAAAGAATGTGAATAGTGTGAAATCTGGTCCTGGAGATTTGAAATGGATATCATGTCTCAATAAACCCACCTCTCTCTTCATGGACTCCAGTGACATCCCGTTAAAGATCAAAACGGTTGGAAAGGTAGCGAAGGAAAGTCCATTAATGTCAGACTTTCTTGTATCCGACGAAGCACCCTTGACAACAACTAAGAAAAACCGTTCGAGACCTACTTCCCCGGACATCAAAGGTAAAAAAAATCGCTCAAGATCTAACACTCCGACGCTTGATGTGCCAGCGAGAACAGTGAAGAAAAGCAGGTCAAGACCAACAACCCCAACGGTCGATACTCCACCTCTAAAAACGAACAAGAAATCTCGATCAAGACCGTCTTCCCCAACTAATGACACACCTCCGATGAAAATCTCAAGATCTAACTCAACTGACTGTCAACCATCAAAGCAAAAATCTAGAGAGTTCAAAATACCGAAGAAAGCTAAATCTCCATGTAAGACGGCTGTGAAAGATTTGCAATCATCCTTGAGCGCTGACCAAGACAATATGACGTCCTTAGGTTCTCACAACAAGAAACAAAATTCAAAATTGCCAGAAACTACACCAACCAATGCACCTCCTGTTTGCATTGATCCACAAACGCAACCAGACCCAACTTCGTTCCCTTTGGACACTATCTTAGGAAACATGGTCAGTTTATCCACTAGTCTTAAAGTAAAATCATCTCGAGGAAGCGAAGTCCTTCCAACGTCTTCAACGAGCAATCAACTCAGTGGAACTACAACATCGCACACATTTCCCAGCAAAGTGTGTAGCCAACAAGAACCAAATGATCAATCTCTAAATGGAGTTTCAAACAAAACACTAAATACTGTTCAAGAGGGACCAATGGATGAAGACCTCGTACCTGTTCCGATTATCAACCAGCGAAAAAATGAAGAAGCTCCGATACCAAGCCAAACTTCTACTTCAACTGATCAGACAAGTGATCTCAATACTCGGTCACCTACGACAAATTCAATTCCAAGCTCGTCTCTGCTACTCAAATCAAGTGGAAACCATAAACCAATCAGTGGTACGCAAGGTTTAGACCCAATATTAGAATTAGTGGGCCAGACGAAAGATCCGGGCATTGTCAAGACAAACGATTTATCCCGGCCAGTTCAACCTGACACGCTAAAATTGTCAAGCAAAAAAACGCAAGGGCAACATAAATCATCGACCATTCCGACCAACAAAGCCCAACAAACAAACGAAAGTTATCGGCCACAGTCTACAGTTTCAAAGGAGTCGAAATCCAAGCAAAAGGTTTCGTTTGCTGAATTCATCGCCAAAAAGAAAGGAATGATGGCTCCATCAACAAAAGATTTGACGTCTGTGGAAGTGAAGAAAGCGCCAAACCAAGTTGAGACAACAAGATTGTCAACTAAAGAACCGCCATCTACAGCTTCCACATCTCCAGACACTGATGATATCACCAATTTTGTTGATGAAGAGCTTGAGCGACAAATTGAAAAACAATATCAACTGAAATCACCAGAAATGAATTTCACACCTCTGAAAAATACATCCCAACGACAAATAGTGTTATCTGAAACAATCCAAAAGTTGAGGAAACTTCGTAACCAAGGTAACCAACAGCAAGAACCTGATTCCGTAAAAACTACACCACGGGCTGAAACCAAAACCAAAGGGTCTTCAACGAGTGATAAAGGGTCTGCAATGGTCGATAAAGGATCTACAACGAGCGGTAAAGTTTTGGCACCACTTCAGATTTCTACCGATACATCAAAATGTCCGAAACCAGGAGTAGACTTGCTGTCACCAACAAACTCGATTTCTTCCATCTGCTCCATCGCATCTAACGAATCTGAAACAAAGATAATCGAGACAGATTTTGGGAAAATGAAAGTGAAAAAATCTTATTTGAAATTACCACACAGGCACGAAGACGGTGTACGGTGTGTCACTTTTTGTCATCGATTGCCTCAGAATTATAAAGAAGTCGACGAGAGAGTTTTACAATCGCAACAGCAGCAGGATGTACGAGACGCCCCTTCCAGAGCTTACTTCAAATTTCCACATCGTCATTCCGATGGTACTTACTGTGAAACCGTCTGCTCTCGTGTTTTGCAAAGAGAAACAATGAGATCACAAACGCAAGCTCAACCGCCACCACCAGCTGCTAAAGTCGAAAAATCTTACAATATCCCTTGGAAATTGATCCCCATCACATTTGATGATAGTAATAAAAACTTGTTGGATCCAAGATTGAATTCCCGTGAGAGTGAGAATCCTGCATCACCAGACCACGACGACGAAATTGATGAAATCGTCTTCAGTCCCTTCAAATCAAAAGCCATCCCTACTCAAGATCCTCGTCTATCACCTGCTAGCAACACAGTAAAGAAACCACCAGTCTGTAGCTTCCCAGACCAAAGGCCAACACCTGGTACAAGTGTTGTTGAAGCCAGCCTGCAAGAAGAATCAATGAATATCTGTACGGGGTCAGATTCAGACAGTGAACTAACCACATCATCAAAGAAGGGTACTGTCATCTTCGATTCCCTTGATAAGAAGAAACGTAGCGAGAAAAAGAGACGTTGGGATATCCCGGCTTCTTCTGAAACCAACGTTTTTAACGATGTACTTCAAGCTATTGGTGAGTTTGACAGCAAAGTTGACAGCTTATCGACAATCAAGAAAACGTCACCGAGCAAAGAGAATATGAGTCAAGATCATGCAATAAGCCATACAAATCATGGAGAAGAGGCCAGTGGTTTGACTACTACCGGAAAAAAGGATACCGATAACAATTCGACAACAAAGAACACAGCAGGCAAGGGAACCGCAATCGATCCTAACAGAGACGACAATAAAGGGATCGTCGATCAACCTCGTCGCTTTGGTTTTATTGATAAGAGCCCATCATTGAATGAAAGATTCGAGAAAATCTGTTCTTCGCCTACCGATAATACCATTCTATCCAACAAAGAGACTTCCACTAAATCTCCCTCTTCGGTAAATCACACTGCCACTGGCCGGACGCACAAGAAGTCTGTTACTAGCACACCTGAGGGACTGGATACTAGTCTTGCCACTCCCGATGGCGGGAGAACACCTGAACAGGACACTCATCTAGCTGAGCGAAATCTAGACTATGTTCGATCTATATCGAAACAGCAGTTATCTTTCCATGAAGAAAACACCAATATAGAGCTGAAGGCAGCTCTCAAGACCCCTAACCTTCCGGACGTTACGCTAAAAGATGACGGTATTCCTCGCTACAGACCACTACGGTCTGATGAAAATTTGCTTGAAAAACAAAACGCTGTTGACACGAAATCCAAGAAAATCAAGATGCCTTCTTTGCCTTTCGTATCAGGCAGAAATACACCATCGCCTACAGATCATATGGCTTCAACTTTACCAAACACTGGATTGCAACGAAGACTTTCTTCCTCGGGAAGCTCGCTGTATTCACCCACCAACCCAACATGTTTATCATCCAACAATAACAGCGCTGAAGCATCACCAAACCCGCCCTCACGACAACCATCATCCTTCGAATTCCCTCTTGATCGGACGTGGATCACGGAAAACTCACCTCTTGACAATAACTCAGCTCCGGTCAAAAATCCACTCAAAGAACTATCAATGCAGAAACATATGCAATCGACCATGTTTCCCTTCCCACCAGCTGTCTTCCCACAGAACAACAACAATCCAAGAGACTGGAACCCTCTCCCTTTTCTCAATCCAAGCAACCGGTATCCTTCACTCTCCCTGTCATCAGTGTCCAGTGGCTCGCTAACATCACCCATCATTCCATCACCACAATCTCGTTCGACTTCTCCCTCGCTTTGGTCTGTTTTTTCCAAAGCTTTGAGTCCATTACTCACTGCTAAACAGCACACCACAAGACGGACCAGTAGTTCTACTAGCACCTCGTCCTCAACAACCGGACCTTTATCGCCAAGAGAAAACAGAAAATTAACACCTCTGCACGCCCTTCAAGAATCACCAACACACCTTGAAGCACAAGTCACATCAAACATCTGGCAACGCAACGCTTCTACCTTATTAATCAAAACTCCAACTATCCCAATATCACAAAACCCTGAGATCATGAGCCTTCTAGACCAGCTAATGCTTGAATCACTTGATAAATTGATCCATGAGTACTTCAACGAGGCTCCGACATTTCAAGAGAAATCTTATTTGCTTGAAATTGCAAGAGACTTCATTTTAGGACTCCTGGAGAAGGGAAATGTGACGAGTGAAGACTTGCTATTGCAGGTAGTCGATGCTGGTATACGTGACGCCCTGATGAGCGTTCAAAGCCATAAACAACAAGACGGATACTCGAACAGTTTCGATTCTAATAATTCCGGTTCTGGTGAATATGCCAATAGCAGTGCTATTCTTACGAATAGATTTGCAATGACTAGAGGGATTTCTACGGAAAGACAGTCTCCTGTTGATCCACGTTTGAACAGACAGTGTTCAACAAAAAGTAACCAAGATCCACGCAGCCGTACTGTGGACGAATTCCATAGAAAAAACCCTCTAAACTGGATTCCAGCTCACCAATGTGATTCAAGTTTTTCAAATGATATCAAGGGTAGAAGTTCACCTGTTGATCCTCGAATTGAACGTCGGCGCTCATCCGTCGATGGTTTTCAATCCAACCGGCCAACAAGCACCAATGAAGACGAAAGAATCAATCGCAACTTTGAAAGAACCAACGAATCTCCAGAATTTCCCCAATCGGAACACGCACATGACTTTGAAACTAACAACAATCTTTTGCGAGACGACACAAATTTACTGGACTCCGGAAAATCTTTTGGAACAAGACAACAATTTTTAGAAGAGCCAAATATTTCACAAGAGGAGAATCAGAACTTTCTTAATGACCCTCGTTTACAATCTATTCGTCAAAGCAACATAACTACCTCGCCACTTCTTGTCGAGCACGATGAGCATGATATTGAGATCTCGGAAAGTACCATTCCCAAGTGGAAACCAATTTCTGTAAAGTCAACTGAGACGAAAGGATTCCGAGATTTTTCTTTGCCTCGACAGGATGAAACGCGATCCGATGTTCAGCATTTGGAAGACATAAGACTCAAACGTAGTAGACGTTCATCGACAAATATTGAAGTGGACGCGCGCGATTGTCACTCGGACTCTGAACAGGGTTGGGGAGGACGTTGGAACCCTTACGAAACGGCGGAAGATGGTGAAATTTGTGATGAGGTATCGAGGAAAGCTCGGAGAAAAAAAATACCAAAACAATATGCAACTGACGATGAAGAATATTATGAGGGTGGGAGAACGAACGATGAAGTGGATTCTGAAATTGAGCGCTATATTGATGAGAAGGTTAAGAATGGTAGTGCGCGCGGTCTTGATTCGGATCACAGCGAGACCAGCGAGGATGAAATTGATGCAAATAAGGATCGGAAAAGGAAACGCTCGGAAAAACAGAAAGACAAACGCGACAACAAAAAGAAAAAGAAGTCGCGACAACGTTCTTCATCCGATTCGGATCAGTCGCCCTATCGTGGTTCAAATCGGGGATACCGGAATATGCCGACTACAATTGACATCAAGGTGAAGTTAAACAACCGACGTAAGGTGACAGTGAAACGGAATGATTGGATTAAACCGAAGCAACAGATGGTTCGTCACGTGATGACGAAACCAACTGATCTCGCATCCATGAGACTTTCATTAGCTGATATCGAACAATTGAATCAAATGAATTCTCAAGCTTTCAAGGAGGAGAACCAAAGCCATAAAAAAAGTCAGCCTTTTGGCGATCGAAGGGTCAAACAATACAGTGCGCCACGCTATGATACCATCACTGAAAGAATACGTGATATACGTCACTCAACTTCCATTAAATCACCGCCACAGAAATCACGTAGGGCTTCAAGCGCCACGACGTCGAAGGAGAACGATTTACGATCAACGATTACGCGTATTTCGGAGAAACGCACTGCTCAGAAGAAGCGTGGTGGTTTCCTTTAGTTTCTGCTGCTATGACGACTGGCGATGATCTTATCGTTAGATAATATTATTATATTTTGTAACTCTGGCTTCTAATAAACGATTCTTACTGAAATAACTTGACACCCCCCCCCCCCCCCCCCCAAAAAAAAAAAAATCTACCCTTTTCTGAGTTTATTCCATATGCTACTACCCTTCCCTCTTTACCCTCTCAGACCTTTTTACTAGATGCCAGATAGAAATATTTTTTAGTTGTTTGTTGTATTTTTGAGCTTCTTGTTGATATGTTCATAATATTGTTTATTACCTTTAGAGATATTTATCTTAATTTGTTGTTGTTAACGTGGCCATTTCTCGGTCCCTTTTCAGACTGCTTTTTCGACAGCCGAAATGCATTTCATTTGATCCAAATCCATACACCAGGCAACACCTTTTATGCTGTACAGTAGTTAGCATTTGCTAAGCTTAGTCCCTTGAGGATGAAAAAATCTTCGAATGCGATGTAACTTGCTCAAAACGAAATGTTGCAAAAGTTTTTCATACTACATCGTTTAGCTGAAATCTACTATTTCAATGAAAGTATCTTGAGTTTGCGGACATTGGATGGCTTTGGACAGCCAGACTGTGAGTGATCGTTTTTTTACTGTAAATAAGATTTTTTGTGCCTCTAGGTATTTTTTGGCAGGCATTAGATTTTTACACCACTTTATATTTTGTTGTAGTTTTTTCAACAGTGAAAACCCAAAAGAAATTCTATTCTTACGTAGGACTTTGTAAATATTTTCGCAGTATTTTTACTTCAGACTTTCTTAATATACATATATAGAAAACGACTAAAAATACTCTACTCAACTGGTTTATTAGCCCATTTTAAGGTGGTAGTTACCTGAGAAATGGAAAAAGTCATTTTTTTACCTTTTTAGTCATAACTTTTGAAATATCAAAGATATATTGATGAAACTTTAACAAGACGACTTAAAGTCGAAAATTTCGCCTAGAATTTAAACTACATAGGAAAAACAAGAAGTAGAGATTGAAGCCAATTTGAAATCTACTTTACATCGAGCCTTGATGAAACAATTTTACAAGAACAACGAGGCTTAAAATCGCTAAAAAAAGAGACCAATTTAAGAACAACTGTTGTTTAATTTTTAAGAACTAATAAACAAAGCTAATATCACCGTCTCTCAAAAGTTATTGATTTGATTCTTATAAAGCAAATGCTTGTATAAGAAAAATGAATATGCTCATATTGTGCGCCATCTCTTGTTTATTTTGTAAGAGCTAATTACCGAAAGGTATATCACCGTCTATAAAGAGTTATTGATTTGATTCTTATAAAGTATATGCTTATAAGAAAAATAAATATGCTCATATTGTGCGCCATCCTTTGTTTACTTTGAAAGAACTAATTACCGAAAGGTATATTACCGTCTATAAAGAGTTATTGATTTGATTCTTATAAAGTATATGCTTATAAGAAAAATAAATAAGGTCATATTGTGCGCCATCCCTTGTTTATTTTGTTAGAACTAATTACCGAAAGGTTTATTACCGTCTATCAAGAGTTATTGATTTGATTCTTATAAAGTATATGCTTATAAGAAAAATAAATATGCTCATATTGTGCGCCATCCTTTGTTTACTTTGAAAGAACTAATTACCGAAAGGTATATTACCGTCTATAAAGAGTTATTGATTTGATTCTTATAAAGTAAATGCTTATAAGAAAAATAAATAAGGTCATATTGTGCGCCATCCCTTGTTTATTTTGTTAGAACTAATTACCGAAAGGTTTATTACCGTCTATCAAGAGTTATTGATTTGATTCTTATAAGGTATATGCTTATAAGAAAATAAAGAAAAAATCAAAACTGTGGAGCTAAAGACACAAAGATATATGACGTAATCCAAAGAAAACCCGCGAAAATCGTCCGTGGTTATACGAGCGTGTAATTTGTAAATTAAATTTAGTGAGTTCGTCCACCGTATCAAGCACTTTCGTTTTCTAATTTTTTTTCCGATGACACCGCCGCCGCCGCCGCCGCAGAAAGGCTATCGTAATACTTTCGCTAAGCGAAATTAACAAATTAACAATGTCAAAAATGAAAAAAAAATTCTAAAAATAGCAAAGACGGGGGTAGGTCGGGGTACTTTTTTTTTTCTTTTTCATATATTGGCCAGGGGGTAACGTTCTATATTTTTCTTTCGACAGGCTTTTCTAGAGTTCTAGATCATTTCAATTAAAGATTTTCCGCACACAGCTTTGTAATGAGAAAACAAAGAAAACTAATGAACAATTTTTTTGAATTTTTTTTTCCAGGGGGTCTGGAACCTAAAATTTGTAAATTTTTGGATTCTGAAGGAGTGAAACATTTTTTAATGAAAATTTTTCATTAGTTTTCTGACAAATGGTGAAAGAAACCTTCCCTGAAAATTTCATGAAGCTACAATCCTTCAAGAAATATTTGAGACAAAGGGGAGTTCCCGGTGTAATTTTGAACACCACAATTGATTTTTAGGCGCCTTAAACTACAGTTGGAAAGTAGAGTTTTAACTCTGAGTTTTAACATGAGACTTAAGACTTAGGACCTTAGGATCTCAGGATTTAAAAGCTCAAATTTGCTCGAATGAGGCTTGGAATATAGCCTAGAAGCCACCAAACCCCTCTAAAATCGAAACATTCAATGGAAGAAAGTGGAAGTGCTAAAATAGCAATTCTCGCCCGAACTTTAAATTCTGAAAAACGTTAAAATACACTAAAATCTCAATATATTTCGAGGGAGATTGTCTGAGAAACTAAAAAATGCCAAATTCTGCTCAGCGGGGGTTCTTATTTCAAGTTTAAAGCCTGGCTCAAAAATCCCGTTTCTTCAATTTTAGGGGCTAAAACTCGAAAAAAAGTCAAAATTTCCTGAAATTTTCACGTTTCTGACTTTTCGTAAATTGGACCTTTGCAAAATATTAAATATTTCATAAAAAAGTGATTTTGGCCAGGAGCAAACCCTTCAAAATGGTCCGAAAACATGCTTTTTAAGACGAAAATTTTAGAGGTTTTTAGGTAATTTTGGATCCCCCGCAGAGCAGAAATCAGCATTTTTCAGTTTTTCAGACAATCCTTCAAGAAATATTTGAGACAAAGGGGAGTTCCCGGTGTAATTTTGAACACCACAATTGATTTTTAGGCGCCTTAAACTACAGTTGGAAAGTAGAGTTTTAACTCTTGAGTTTTAAAATGAGACTTAAGACTTTGGACCTTAGGATCTCAGGATTTAAAAGCTCAAATTTGCTCGAATGAGGCTTGGAATATAGCCTAGAAGCCACCAAACCCCTCTAAAATCGAAACATTCAATGGAAGAAAGTGGAAGTGCTAAAATAGCAATTCTCGCCCGAACTTTAAATTCTGAAAAACGTTAAAATACACTAAAATCTCAATATATTTCGAGGGAGATTGTAGCACTTTCCAATCCTGAGAAATATCCGTCAAGGTGTTAGTAAGCCCCCGGAAACGCGTTTCCGGGAAAAGGGCAAAAAAGTAAAGAAAACGTAATATCTTATGACAAAATGTATTTTTTAACCTAGTTTTTTCAGCCTTTTAACTGTTTTTGTAAAACAATCCATAATTTATATCACATAACCAGTGTAATCATCAAAAACGTCCAAAATCCTTGCATTTTGTCCTATTTCGTGTTGCGCCAAACTAACAAAAATCATGTAATTGGCTTGCGCAAAGTCCATTTTGACCCTTTATTCACCAAATCTTGGGTATATTTCATTTCAGTTCACTCAATAAAATATTATCATGCATTTTCAATCAAATGGAGTTAGTTTCTGACTATCAATTAGGGTTTTTTTATGTTGTCATGTCGGTCAAGGTGCAAGGTCTGCGCGACCGGGCTGCGACCGGTTGCTCATACCAGATTTCAACCCTCGCGAAGCCATATAAGTACACCATTTATTGTATTGTGGACGTCTAATTGATGGTACAATGGAATTTTCTATGGTTACTCCAATTAACTAGTGGTTCATAGTATATCACAAAATAGTTTGAATGTCAAGAAGAGCTGCAGAAATCCTTCCAGAAAATCACATAAACGACAAATGGTTTTGTACCGGATAGCCAACCTCTTCAGGATATTAACAACACAAAAGCTTGTCCAAATACATCCAAGAACTCTTCAACAACAAATTACAATAATAATAATCCATCAGCAATGTCATTTCATGCAAATAAAATGGCTTTACACCAACAAAATACAGTTGCAAAGTCACAGAACTTGCTTCCATTTTGTTTACACTTTTGCTCGCTTGTCACAGGGGGGGGGTCTTGCAGTTACTCCTTGACACTATTTGGAGTAACTGCAATTTTGGACATTTTCTACAGACACCACCACCCTTGCAGTTATTCCATAGTGTACTAACTGATTTTACCCTCAAAATTGGTGTATACCACCCCCAAAAATGCCAAATTTGGCAATTTTTTCACTGAATTCCTCATTTTTGATACCATTTTACTGAGTATGTCTTATTAATGACCGTTCAAGAGTTAAATATCTCACTCATTTTCCAAGTTTGTTAAAATATCTTTCACGCCTTGATTGAAGAAAAAATTTTGTGATTTTTTTTTTGACTTTTGAAAAAAATGTTTTGATTTTTTTTGCTTCCGGAATTTTTAAAAACCTAAAATTTTAAGTGAAAAATTGAAAAATGTGCTCACTTAGTACACCATATCCTACCAAAATCGACAATTTTGGGCTTAGGCACCACCCATGTTGCAGTTAGTCCACTGGTGGAGTAACTGTTTTCCCAAATTTTGGTTTATATACCAGCGCGGTAGTAATTGTCATAGTGTTTATATAATAACTGCATGACCCCCCCTGCTTGTCATGGAACTAAAACCTATATTTTGAAACAACCCGTAAACCAAAGTAGATAAGGAACTTTGACGCTCGGAAAGGGCGTTAAATAAGCTTTCTTTTGGCGTGCTACTTTGCTATGCTGGGACAGGTATTGAGCGATTAAGGCCATAGCAACCGATTGAAATTTGGTTGCTAGGGGGTTTTTTGGACTACCATGGTACACAAAAATGCTTCCTGTGACCCAAATACTTGAGATACGGGTTTGAAATTTTCAAGGCACTCTCAGGAATGGTTGTAGATTCGAAAACGCCCAAAAAACAAAAATTTATAATTTTTTCGGTAACTTTTCAAATCTCAGGTAACTACCACCTTAAGCATTTTTAAGCTAATTTTGGACTACTGCGACTTCTCTACCAGAAATACCAGTCTTCGCTTTTTTTTTTTTCTTTTTTTGCAAAAAACCGACAAAACTTAATTATGACAACATTAAACAAGAAAAATCGAATTTCTCAAGCATGGTTTATCATTGGATCATGAATATCTTTTGCAAGGTTTTTGACAAATTTTGGTCTATTTGGTCTATCATAGAGGAGGGGCTAATTGATTAAAATTTAAGAACAACATTATTCTCGTTTTCTTTTTTTCATAATCTTTCAGATAAAACGGAATTGATTTTGAAAATCTCACTACGTTGTTTTCGTCCCAAAAACAAAAACACCGCTGTATAAGTACTCTGTACCAGAGTGTATCTCACGTTTATCGCTTCGTAGTACACTCTGTACGCAGTGTATGTTTGATAAAAGAATTCCCCGTACGGAAACCTCTGCTATGAAGTATGATTTATAAATAGCAAAACTTCTCTCATCGTCTCCCCTCTCTCTCACCGACACTCCATCGCAGTGATCGGTTTGAAAAATCTCAAATGAGGAAAGACAATGACAACAGACCCTCTACGGCAATGAATTTTGAAATTAGCCGATACTGAAAATAGTATCAGTGACCCGGGCAGATTCTTGGGATTATGAGTGAACCTATTAGTCAAAATTAAACGAAATTTTCCACCTCGGGCAGAGTTTGGAAGTTCATGGTCATACCCCGGTCAAAAATTTCAGATTTCTTTGCGAGGAACAGCCATCTAAAGTACAACTAGCAAGTAGCTTTCGCTATGATGCTCCCGATGACAGGCATTTGACAGTGATTGATTGAAATCAGAAAAGGCGAAATGCCGTGTTTATTTTTGTCAGAAATACAGTGATATTGCAAAGTATTCAATTTTTCTCAGCCATAGCTTGCACTAAACATGCCCCCTTTAATAGATACCTTATAAAGCTTGAATTACAAAGCTTTTCATGTTTTATAGGCAGGGTCTTGGAATAATCTTCAGGAAATATTTAGAATGACTTTCTTCTCAAAAGCATTTTCTTTGAAACAACAATAACAAAAATAAAAATACAGTAACAAACATATCAAAACATGAATTTATAAATTTCCAAGACTATATTTTGACAATGATATAATTTTCAGCTAAGTTGTTGTCTATATCGTAATGTAATATTGTTTTGTAAAGAATACAGTGGATACAGAAGCATTCCAAAACCAAAATGATTCAAAATACAACCAAACAACAGGAACATAACCTTCAGGAATTTCTCCAACAAAAGGAGTGTTAAAACATATAATGTCAATCTGGCTTAAAAGCAGTTGGCGGTACATCCAACGTGTAAAACTACTTTAATTAATGGTTAATATGGTATTTGTCGTGGTGAATGAACGAAGACTGGAAGGCAAAACCATAAAGCTGAAATAGGAATAGAGAAGAAGAAACTGTCAATAGATAATTTGTAATAAATATCCAGGTGATATCAATCAGACTGTTTGATTACCGTGAAAAAGGGTAATCACAAATAGTAGAGCTTTCTGGTAATAAAATTGTAAAAATTCAAAAGTCAAAAACATTTAATTTATATTTTAGCTTAGACAAAGTGCAGACCAAGAAAGGTCTGCAGTTTGGAGGCAATGTAAAGTTTCCCTCAAATGATGCAAATTACCCTTTTTCACGGGTACCAATCTAATCTAACATTATCAAACGATACGTGTTAGATTACCGCAATCAAATCGAACAGTCACGAAACTAAAAGATTTTGGTAAAGTTGAATTATGTTCGAACGACCCTGCCGATTCCCCGGACTCCAGGGATTTTCTTGTTGCGTGTCCGAGGATTTTAACATTACTTTTTGAGACTTACCCCGGACTGAACGCGTGGTCTGCGAGACGTACTTAAACAATTGGGCGATCACACATGGGCGTCAATTTCACCATCCCTATTCTGTTCGCTTTCATGATACGAACTTAGTCGACCGTGCGTTAACTCGTGACAACACGTTCACTTATCCAGCCGCGTGCAGTCAGGACCTCTTTGGTCTTTTTTAACATTAGTTCGGATAGAATAAAAACATACCTGATCAACACAACCAAACCTTCTGTTCTGTCTTGCGTTTACTCTTTCCTTCCCAACAACTTTCGTTTTTGGTTATGTAGGTTTTAAAATCCACAAGTAATGCACCTCTTATAGCTTTATCTGAACAAATCTGGTTGAAAACCTTTTGTCAGGTTTCATTCCGTACGTTTTTTATCCACGTGGTGAACCGGTTTCCCCGATTTCCCGATAATTAAAAATTGGAACTTTCCCGTGGGCCCGATTGGGCGTACCACCATCGCGAAATATTTTTCGTGAAAATTTACCGTATTCTAACGCTAATATAATCTAGATAGGAAACAAATATTAAATTTGATCTTTTTTTCTCGTATTTCTAAATTTCAAGATAAAAAGAACTATCTACGAATTATTATTATTACGGGCGTTGAATCGACTTGACATATTTCATGATGTCATAATCAATGCCGTGATATTTTGTCAGCGCCGTCATATTTGTCAACATCCTTTAATTGGCTAAATACCACTAAAATATACAAGATAAGTAAACATAAATTTATCGCCCGCGAGCACGGCTTAGCTAAGCGCACCTCTCTTATTCATTATCTAAGAATTGAAGCGGGCAAAGATTATCGCGAATCCAAGGTAGAACAAACTAAACATAGAAAGGGGGTATTTTTTAGTGCTCTATACGATGATCGGTATTTTCTTTGAATTCTATGTTTAGATTTTTCTACCCAGCCCCGTTGCTATGTACGCGCACCCTGTTGCTAAGACCTTTGCTTGAAATCGAAAGCGAAACCAAGATTATTTAGCACACACTGCCGTTTGCGTAATATCGATAAAGTGAAATGAGGTCCTGACTGGCCGCGTGGTTCACTTATCTGGCAGCGCAATTTGTTTGTCTGGGGATAGAAATAGGGTCGTCTTCGATCAGGTTCAGTAACCAAACACCTATAAAGTTTGATTCTGTTTGATAAAATTTGATAGTTCAATTACGAAAATTTGGATCAATTGAATTCAATTGACATCGCCAAAGTAACTGATGATGCCAAAAGCATCAAAGCAAAAAGAAATTCTTTAAAATAATTTTCAATCATACATCCTATCTGAAACATTACTTTTCCTATCTGAAACATTACTTTTGATAAAATAGTATTATACTTACTATCGAAGTTGCAGAACAGTCTATGGGATTATACCTTCTACTTTCTGAAAGCAACTGGTCCCAAGTTGCTTCGTTGCTTTTTGTTGAATTCCAAGCTATGACTTTGGAGCGCTAAAGACGCTAAATTTCTGTTCACGCGGTGTTGTTTTATTCCAAGCTATGACTTTGGAGCGCCAAAAACGCAAAATATCTGTTCGCGCGGTCGAGCTAGCTTAAAAGCTCACCACACGGCAATCTTTTAGATGCGGTCACTAGGTTACACCGTCCTGTTTTCTTGAACAATTTTTCGCCAGCTCGATCCCCAGCCTCGTGAAGCAACATAGGCTCCCTTCGGGAGCAATAATTTTTTTCCCGCCTCTTAACATAATCCATTCTAAAGTCATGGATTGAAAAATCTCAATTTTTGAGACCTGAAAATCAGACCTGCTCAGATTTTAGTATTTTCATAGTCACCCCAGTTGGTTTTAAAAGCGCCACTGGGTCACTAAGGAAAGGGGTGTCAAACTTTTCGATCGATGCGCGGGTTTTTATGGTTCTTGGACCATATCAAAATATATTATTACAACGTTAGGCCCTTTTTGATTTCAGCCTGTTGCGCAAAATGAGTTTTTGCCATTGAGTTTACGCTAGAGTAGAATCTGTAACATTTCCAGGCAAGAAAAGTGCATCCACTTATTTCCCATCCAGGCCAGAACGCGCCGTGATCAGGAACATGAAGATGAGTTGTTCTAGTGGTTTTT
>NW_027104387.1:625600-656002 GCF_902728285.1 Clytia hemisphaerica | reverse complement strand
GATTTTCTTGTTGCGTGTCCGAGATTTTAACATTCTTTTTGAGACTTACCCCGGACTGACGCGTGTCTGCGGACGTACTAAACAATTGGGCGATCACACATGGCGTCAATTTCACCATCCCTATTCTGCCCGCTTTCATGAACGAACTTAGTCGACCGTGCGTTAACTCGTACAAACGTTCACTTATCCAGCCCGCGTGCAGTCAGGCCTCTTGGTCTTTTTTAACATTAGTTCGGATAGAAAAAACATACCTGATCACACAACCAAACCTTCTGTCTTGGTTTACTCTTTCCTTCCCAACAACTTTCGTTTTTGGTTATGTAGGTTTTAAAATCCACAAGTAATGCACCTCTTATAGCTTTATCTGAACAAATCTGGTTGAAAACCTTTTGTCAGGTTCATTCCGTACGTTTTTTATCCACGTGGTGAACCCCCGGTTTTTTATCCGATAGATAGAAACAAATATAAATTTGATCTTTTTTTCCTCGTATTTCCAAGATAAAAAAACTATCTACGAATTATTATTAACGGCGTTGAATCGACATGACATATTTCATGATGTCATAATCATGCCGTGCATATGTTGTCAGCGCGTGCAATATTTTGTCAACATCCTTTAATTGGATAAATCTAAATATAAGATAAGTAAACAGAAATTATCGCCCGCGAGCACCAGCTAAGCGCACTTACATTTCTAAGAATTGAAGGGCAGATTATCGCGAATCCAAGGTAGAACAAACTAAACATAGAAAGGGGGTATTTTTTAGTGCTCTATACGATGATCGGTATTTTCTTTGAATTCTATGTTTAGATTTTTCTACCCAGCCCCGTTGCTATGTACGCGCACCCTGTTGCTAAGACCTTTGCTTGAAATCGAAAGCGAAACCAAGATTATTTAGCACACACTGCCGTTTGCGTAATATCGATAAAGTGAAATGAGGTCCTGACTGGCCGCGTGGTTCACTTATCTGGCAGCGCAATTTGTTTGTCTGGGGATAGAAATAGGGTCGTCTTCGATCAGGTTCAGTAACCAAACACCTATAAAGTTTGATTCTGTTTGATAAAATTTGATAGTTCAATTACGAAAATTTTGAGATCAATTGATGGTGGTATGCAAAGTTTCCAATTTTCTGATAACATACCCAAAGTAACAAAGTAACTGATGATGCCAAAAGCATCAAAGCAAAAAGAAATTCTTTAAATAATTTCAATCAACATCAATCTGAAACATTACTTTTCCTATCTGAAACATTACTTTTGATAAAATAGTATTATAACTTACTATCAAAGTTGCATAAACAGTCTATGGGATTATACTTCTACTTTCTGAACCAACTGGGTCCCAAGTTGCTTCGTTGCTTTTTGTTGTATTCCAAGCTATGACTTTGGAGCGCTAAAGCCGCTAAATTTCTTCACGCGGTGTTGTTTTTATTCCAAGCTATGACTTTGGAGCGCCAAAAACGCAAAATATCTGTTCGCGCAGTCGAGCTAGCTTAAAAGCTCACCACACGGCAATCTTTTAGATGCGGTCACTAGGTTACATCGTCCCGTTTTCTTGAACAATTTTTCGCCAGCTCGATCCCCAGCCTCGTGAAGCAACATATAGGCTCCCTTCGGGAGCAATAATTTTTTTCCCGCCTCTTAACATAATCCATTCTAAAGTCATGGATTGAAAAATCTCAATTTTTGAGACCTGAAAATCAGACCTGCTCAGATTTTAGTATTTTCATAGTCACCCCAGTTGGTTTTAAAAGCGCCACTGGGTCACTAAGGAAAGGGGTGTCAAAGACTTTTCGAATCGACTGCGCGGGTTTTTTATGGTTCTTGGACCATATCAAAATATGATTATTACAACGTTAGGCCCTTTTTGATTTCAGCCTGTTGCGCAAAATGAGTTTTTGCCATTGAGTTTAAAGCTAGAGTAGAATCTGTAACATTTTCCAGGCAAGAAAAGTGAATCCACTTATTTCCCATCCAGGCCAGAACGCGCCGTGATCAGGAACATGAAGATGAGTTGTATCTAGTGGTTTTTTGTTTTCAGGGACTGAATTTTATGAAATCTAGCGATAGATTTTAGTTTCAATCCGGCGTTAGTTTAAAAACCACGCGTGGGTATGCGTTCTGGATGGGAAATAAGTGGTCTCATTTCCCATCCAGCTCCAGGATGAGTTTTGAGTCTAGCCCTTCGGGCTTGGATGGAAGTCAATAGTTCTATTTATATTGAGACGATTAATTTGTCTGAGACGAGCAAATTAGAAAATGAGCATTATGGAGGAGTGTATTCTCCGCATTCATGTTTCAATAAATAGGATCTCCACATTTTACAAACTACTTGTCTCAGACGATTTTTCCGTCTCAGTATAAATGGAACTAATGGTTTTTGCCTACTCTTAGGTGCCAAATAAAGGGGGGGGGGAGGGGTAGAACATTTTCGAGGTCTCAATAAACAGGAAGGGCCTAATTGCCGGGGGATTGGAAATTGTACTTCTGAAAACCCCAAATTAAGGTAAATATAGGCCAAAATCAGGCTATTTAGAGCAAAATAAGGGACCTTCTCTTTGACAGCTGAAAAAATTCTTAAAAATTAATAATCGGTTGGGGGAGGGTCCTAATACAGACAGTGTCTACCTATTGTTATATTATGCTTATGTAAGCAAAAGAAATGTTTTCATTTTCCTCTTTCTGACCGATCTTGCTCCACATCTGTGTCAATCCAATATGAAAAAGCTTGTAAATAAAAAATGACGAGTAAGCAGGCAATATCACTCTTATTTAAAAACAAAACCTTTCTCAAACAGCTTTAAAAGTAACCATAAAAAGGTCAATGTTTTAGAAAAATTGCACGAATTTTTCTGGCATTTCAGCTTGGAGGATCTCACATTTATTGCTTCGATCTACGGCAATGAATTTTGAATCAGCCGTAGATACTGGGTCTGTTGTACAGACAACTTAGCCTGAATCGCATACCTCTACAAAACCCTAAGAGCACGAACCCGTTAGTGGATGCAAGCGGCTTACAGACAACTTGGAGGTATACTTAGTATTTTGCTTATTTTTTACCGAATTTGAGCCTAAGTACAGTATGCTTATAAAAAAGAGTGCAATTGCCTAAGTTCCCCCCATTCGACTGACATACAATGATTGAAAATAAAAAGAATTTAACGATGTATTTATAATAATATTTCAGGGTTTTCTTTTTCATAACAATTTTGTTGCAGAAAAGATAAAAAGAAAACTACATTATGACAATTACACAGTAGATCACAAAAATACTCTCGGATGGAACAAATATAATAAGACGAACAAAAACAAACAATTTGAGTGTACAGACAGGCTCCTATTGCTTTTTTCTAACGATCACTACTAGTCTTCAAAATTCTATAGGGCGATTAAAATTACGAGATCATGCTCACTTTCACAATTTCTAGAAACTATAAAAATGGGTGTTTCTGTAAAAACTAGAGCCCATAACTCAACTGAAGTTTTGAAAAAGAAAATCACCCTTAGGCTTAATAGAATAAACAAACAAAAACAAAGGAATAATTATTATAATTATTATGAAAAATGGTAAATTATTATATTATATACACAAGAAAACAAAGTATAACAAACAAAACATTATTATTTATTTTGTTTAAACATCCCTTTTTGTAATTTCTATTTTCTAATCTGTCTAGTAGAATTATGTTTAAAAAAATCTTTCATCCAAAATTTGTCCAGCACCGAAAATATATTGAATAATTTTTGGATTACATAATATTCATTCACAATTTCTATAGGACTGAATCGAGATACAGCGTGTCATGAAAATCTTTGCTCTCGGTAAAAAAGCCTTTCAAATTTATCTTTCAAACGAGTTGTAAATTTTATTCCATATCTTTATTCAGAGCAATGGGCTCTTCCAGAAAATGTCCGTACATGGGGGGTGGAGGATATATTGTCCGCGGGTAGCGAAAAATCATCAAAATTTGCCTTGTCCGTTGGGTAAATTTGCTCTGTCCGGGGGTAATTTGGGTTGTCCGGGAGGTCAACTGATGCTTGTCCGGGGGGTAAATCACTGAAAATTGTTATATCCTTCACCCCCTATTCAATTTTTTCTAATAAGCAATTATAACAAAAGGTATCGAATGCAAATTCTTTCATCAGTTAAAAAACAGTATTTAAATCATCGGCCTGGAGTGAATTTTTTCAATTTTAAAATAAAAAAAAGCTCAAAAAAAACTAAACGCTTTTCTTCATAAATCTATGCAAGTAGAAATCTTTGACAATATTAATAATAATAATAATAATAATGATAATATAAGAAAAAATCGTGGATATCATAGAAAAAAATCTATGCTTAAAAATCTCTTCAAATGGTTACTTAGTCTAGTTATTGACCCGAAATAATAAACCTACATTTCGGAAAAATTTTCAGGACATTTATGAAAAAATAAATTAGAAAGAAAAATCATACGCAGTGGTGCATTCTTCAGTGGCTTGTCAAGAATCAAAAATATAGCTTTTGGGATTTTGACATAAAATTAGTTAAAAACGCCAAAAATGGTCCAGTTTGTTCCGGTTACAAACGGAAGGTGAGTAAAGATTATGAGTAACAATGTTGTTTGGTGTAATAAGTTCTGACGATGATAGAATTTGATGGAATATAAAAAATTCAATCACATTTATATCACTTTTTGTTTTGCCAAATTATGGTAATTATTACGAAAAGGAGGAAGGTTAAAAAAGGAGAACTATTTCTCGATTTTATTTGACATCTCGCCACAAACAATAGCATCGGGGGTGATTGTTGACCTGAAAAGGATAGATCGAAAATGAATTTAAAATCCTTTTCGTCACAAAGTGCAAAATGGTGACTAGGGGGAAACTATTTGACCTTTAAAAATGCTAACGGATCTAAGAAGACAATTTTAAGACACTCAAACAATGACCAAAATATAGAGATTCACTTTTGATCTTCAAAAAAATGGTAAAAATAATGTTTAACAACAACAACAAAAATTTGAAACACTCACACATATGAACTTCAAAGAGAAGCATCAACAGGTATGGGTTGTTGACCAGTGACAACAATGCTACCAGTGTTTCCAAGTATGGAATTGGAATCTGTGACTGGAAAATTCGACCCAACTTCATCGCCTGAGTGAAGAAACATGAAAAAAGCAACTATAGTTTTACAATGATGATGATGAAAATTGTACCATATAAAAAAAGGTTTCCATAAATTCAGTTTTACTTGTGGTTCACATAGCGCCGTCCACGTGACTAAAGGTTCAATCTCAAATTAAGTGTCTTGAAAAATTGGAAAAAGGCCTTTTTGTCATATGAAAGCATTGACTATTCCTCTACATGAAAAAATGGCAATCTCAATCTCAAAGATGACCACCGCAGTAAAACTTTAAATTTTGTAAGGTACTAATCTTGAAATTTAACCTTTAGTCATGTGAACGACGATAGAATCAATCAGAATCATTTTTTAATACTTTTAATCGTGATAATTCTGCCTAATCCCATCTCAAACAGAAAAAAGGTCGAGGGTCAGGGGGGGGGGGGTACAACCGCAGGGTACTAACCCATAGCCGGGTGGTGGTGTCTAATTTGGAAATTCAAAAAAGTTAGTACCCGGTACTAATTTTGGGGTGGGGGTGGGTATATCTCCAATTTTAAGTTAGTACCCGGTACCAATTTTAGGGTGGCGTGGGTATCATTTCAATTTTTCTTCAAGTACTCAGGCCCTGAATATGGTACATTTGTTTAATTTTTTGTCTTCAACTTTCAGGATTTTGATGAGAAAAGATTTCCTTGTTATGGCTGACAGTATCTGACAGTATTGAAAAGTTCCCCCTTCCAATTGAAGGTACTTTCCCTGCTTATCAAGTATGTACTCTCGGGTACCTAATAGCCGGGGGGGTTGGAAAAAATCTCAAAATTTAATAAGCGGGGGGGTTGGAATAAAAATGTCCTGGGTGGAAAATGTTTTAAAAGAAGGCTAATACAGCAGAATTAAGACAAAAAAGGGAACTTTCAAAAACATTTTCCCAAAAATTAATAAGCGGGGGGGACGGATATTAGGTACCCGAGAGTAGGGAAGTTTGGAGGTTGTTAGTTTCAATAGTTTTCAGAAAAAAGAACTGTTATGTTTCTATCAATAAAGAATTATTTTATTCAAATTCATGGGTACTTTCCCTACTTTCTAAGAGGAGAATTTTATGACCACTAAGTTATAAAAATATTGAAATAGCTAATGTAAAGAAAGCTATTGTTCAAAATCAGTATTGTTTTAATTAGTGAGAAGGATAGTTCGACTTTGACATCTCAAGTTAGAACGAGGTATATGTTTCTCATTGCCTTCTGATGAAAAGAATTACAAGCTGTTGCATCCAAAGTGATACAATCTGTCTTTTAAACAATAAAATTCTTATCCAAACTGATGACCATTCTTACAGCCTGGTTTTTGTTAGAGGGGTTAGTTTATTTTAGTTTATTGCAGTTTATATTATACCCTATAGCTTATTTCTGTTTATATTTGTTTGTTTGTTTGTTTGTCTGTTTATGACAATTAAGACGGAAGCAGGTCAACTAAGCAAAGCCAACCAGAGCCAACAATGCAACTTTTTTCTATTTCAACTTCTTTCATAAGATTGACACAGTTTTGAATAATTTGAAAAATTCCAATCTATTGAAGAAAAAAATAAGGAAATCCATCCAATCCAAGCTTTCATACTATTCTTCAATTTTTATCAACTTGATTTTTACTTCTTCTGATAGATATATACTTTTATTGCCGTTATTACAGCTATATAATATTTTACTTTTGCCAAGGAATTTCCTTGTTTTACCTTTGTAATTAAAAGTTGTGTTTGATTTAAAGAACTTTTAAGAGGATCTGACTTAAAAACATGGTATATACAAGTCATAATAACAACAAAGAGCTGCTTTTGCTGGCTTTTGAAAGATTGGGACCATGCTTGGCAAGTTTTAAGGGTGGTGTCTCCTATTTTCCTTGGTAATTTTAAAGCCGGTACCCGGTACTAAAAAGGGGGTGGGGGTCCCTTTTTCCTTAAAAAAAAGTAAGTACCCGGTACTAAAAGGGGGGTGGGGGTCCCTTTTTCCTTAAGAAAAAGTAAGTACCCGGTACTAAAAAGGGGGTGGTGGTACCTAAGACAAATTTTTCTTAAAAATCAAGTTAGTACCCTATGGGTTAGTACCCTGCGGCTGTACCCCCCCCTGCGAGGGTATCACATTGACGAAGAATGTCAACTAGTCCGACTGATGATTCGAAAAATAATAAAGTTCAGATTACTGAGAGACTACGGCATAATACTGGATCTACTGGTTGACCCACAAAAAAAGTACAATACAAGAATTTCGAAAAAGAGATATCAAGTTGAGGATTTTCTAAAAAATTTTCACTGAAGTAAAAAGTATAAAAACCAGATCTATACTTACCATCGTCGACTTTTTGAGCATCAAAATCTGAACTGGTGGTTGTACTCACTGTCTCGTCAATCGATACCTCTGAAACCAATTTAGACAGCCCGTTTTCCAAAATATCATTCCCTGAGTGTGGAGTTTCCAGGCTAGTGGACTCTTGTTTCAAAGTTTCCTTTGCCGCCTCTGATTCTGATGATTGAGATTGTTCTCTGAGACCTAATGGATCATTTGTTTCACTGACATCTATAATCTCCATTGGACTGTATATTATATGGTCATCATTCGGAGGAGGTTTCGTTGTACAGTCTAGTGACAAGCTCGTTTGCTCAGACTGTGTTCCAGGTTGTGAATCACGTTCACTTTCAGTTTCTATTTGTTTACTATTAGGGTTTGTTTTTGTTTCAACTGTCTTTACATCCATAGAATGTGCTTCTGCTATGGATACAGCATCTTTGGGTGTTTGCTTCTTTAATTTGCTATCAAGGCTAGTGACGTTAGCTATCTTGTTGGCGACGCCTGCAGCATGATTACCCAGGCTATCTAGTATCTTGGTAACAGAAAATCTATTAGCTCTTCGTTCACTAGAGTTCGCTGGCGGTTTATTGAGAATATGAACACCAGTCTCTTTAGGAATAGCTGGGGGAGACGATGAAATAGCACTTATGAGTTCTTTTTGTGTATGTGGAATTTGTTGTGCGTTTGTAGTTGGCTCTGATGGACCAGCCCCTTTATCAAAGTGTAGTGGAAATTTCATCGACATTTGTTTCTGGTCCGTAAAAACAGGGCTGAATGGCGTGATCGGTTGCTTGCCACCTTCCGGATGGAAAACATCATCGGAAACAATACAATCATATTCACTGTTCGATTCTGTGGAAGCTTGTCGCGTGATGTTCGTAGTAGCACTTGGTTCGTTTGATGAAATAGATGAGGCCATGGATTGCGTCAAGCTTTGTCTAGCTAGTTGTTTATTGCGGTGACAGAAATTGTATATATCAACAAGGACGGTTTGCATCACTTGTTCCATACCCTGAAATTTAGGAAAAATCAAATTTCGGACTTTCAGACTTTCCAAATTTTGACTGGTGGTCAAAATTGGCCCGTTCCTTACGATTAGACCTTGCAGGAGACATAGAAAATTTATAACCTATAGAATGATTTGAATTATTTCATTGTTTGGAGCCATTATGAGAAATTCTAAACCTAATAGTCGTAATTCTAGTTTGACCAACGAAGGTATCAAATAAAACAAAGAATCTTTATCAAAATTGGTCATACCGGTTCTTTGCGTATGTCTTTATCAAGGTCAAGTCTAAGAAGCGATTGATTCACTTTTAAAGCCATGGAGAAAGCCATCAAGCCAGCTGTTTGGATATTGTTTTCACGAATATCAATGCGCGTGATACACAAACTATCTGCTAACACTTCAGCAAGAGCAACAGCACCTGAATAAAAAGCAATCAGTATACCTTAGTCAGTCAGGATGAAATTTGATATTTAATTGATTTGAAAGTCTGACTTGGAAAATTTCTATCAAGAGTAAATAAAACGTAAATTTAAAACAAAAAGAAATACCTTCACTGCCTAATTTGGTATTCAAGAATCCCAATTTGTGAAGTGATTTATTCTTGATTAGTCCACTCTTCAGCTTTTGTATACCGAAGTCACCAACTCGATTGTGGCCCAAGTTCAATGCTTTTAACGATTGTGTGTGTACCTATAGGTGAAACAAACAATTTCTATTTCACACACTTGTTGATAAGTAAACTACACTATTGTATTGTAGATTCATTCACTGGGTTTTGACATGTCTCTATCAAAACAGGGGGGGGGTACCAAGTCAGTGTACTGGAACATAGGGTACTAACTTGATTTTTGGATTTTTTCCAAACAATTAGACCACCACCCTTTTTAGTACACTGTACTAACTTTTTTTCACGGTCGGGGCTTTGACACCACCCTTTTAGTACAATGTACTAACTTTTTTTCACGGTCGGGGCTTTGACACCACCCTTTTAGTACACTGTACTAACTTTCTTCCACAGCCGGAGCTTTGATACCGCCCTTTTAGTACACTGTACTGACGTTTTTCCACTATTAGATTTTTATTACAACCCTTTCAGTACACTGCACTGACTTCTCCATGACCGGATTTTTGATACCACCCTTTTAGTACACTGTACTAGCTGTTTTTTCGATCAGATAAGTTTAGAAACCACCCCTTATAGGACACTTACCTGGGGGCACTCCAGGTAAGTTTTTTGGACTTTGGAAAGTGCACTGTAAGGGTTGATTTGTGAGCAAGTGGGAAAAAGTGCACTGTAAGGGTGTAAAATTTTATAAAATACCAAATTTTGAGGTCAAATTTGAGAAATTTCAAAAAATTTTGCCCTGAAAAGGGCAAAAAAATTCGAAAATTTACACTATAAGGGTCGATTTTCAGCCAAATTTTTCCTGCACTGTAAGGGACCGATTTTAGAGACCTGATTTTTGGCCGAACGTACGGTCGTTTTCACCCCCTCCCCCTGGTGATTTCACTTATATACAGATTTTTTTCAATTAACATCAATCCAACAAGAATACTAAAAAACATAAAACAATAGAGCGGATTTGTTTTCATAAAACTTGAAAGCTTCGATTCGAACATGGCTTGGCAGCAGGTTTTAGGTGCCCCCTAAGAATTCAGGTGACCCCTAAGATTTAGGTAACCCCTGGTTGCCAAATATTTTAGGTGACCCCTAAGCCAATGGCACGTCAAATTTTTTCGAAAATCCTTTTCAAACAATCAAACAAAATACAACAGTTAGTTTAGCTTATTGCTAAATAGAATAAATGCCCTAACAAATAAGAGATAAGCTAACTACTGAAGGTTCATTATCAGGGTTTTGTTATTTGTAAGTCAGGGTGCAGATCCCTAGCCAGACAGATTTTTTATCTAAGTAAATGCAACAGGACTAAAGAATTCTTACAGATCAGTGCCGTAAGAAGCATTTTCATATTAGGGGGGGCTGAAGTTTGGTGACACCGCGAGGGCCAACCATGGTTTGGCCCGAGGGGGAAAATTTTGAAAATTTGAGCTGTAGATTGCTTGAAAATGCACTCAAAACATGCACTTATAAGACAATTATGACAAATTAAAAAAGAAAAACTTTGCATTTTGCAAAATAACCATTTTTTAAAAAATTATTGGGGGCATAGCCCCCCCCCCAGTTGCTACGGCACTGCAGATAATATATTAGATACCAAATTGTCAGTTTTTGAGCTTTGCTTACATTAAAATATAAGATGACAAAGTGCCAACCTATGATCTGGTAGGCTGCTTATAATTCAATCACCAAATATAGAATCTAGCCCCCAGGTCCATCTGAAAATTTAGGTGACCCCTAACATGGTTAGTCCCCCCTAGCCACAGTAAAAAATCAGGTACCAATTGCTGCTCGACCTTTTAGCCCCCCCCCCTACGGCCAGGGGGGGTTCCAGCCATGTCGAACGTTTACAAATTCAAATTCTTGTTGTTGCCATAATGTAGATAGGGCCTTAAAGAAAATGTAAACAAGATTGGACTTAAGGCCGGTCTCCACTTGCGCATTCTGCGACTCTGAAACAAATCCAATCAAGTAAACAGGAAACATTGGGAGAAAATCAGTGTACCAATTTGTATAGCTTAACCAGCCTTGACTTGAAGGTCTCGGACCAGCTTGGACCTTGCAAATTAGGGCAAATATACATGGGAATTCACTGGGTTTGTGTGTTTTTACCACTGAAATTAGTACAATGTACTAACTTCTCAGTGTGTACAATTCAGAACACCACCCTTTTTAGTACAGTGTACTAACTTTTTTATTGTATTTTTCTCAGAGGACCACCCTTTTAGTAAACTGTACTAACTCAATTTAACCTAAAAAATACACCACCCCACCAGCTATGGCCCAGTACACTGACTCGATACCCCCCTGATCAAAATAGTAAAGGTGCTTTGAAAACTACAGTCAACTCCTTCTAATTTGAATCTCTATCATTCGAATCTTTCTGTAATTCGGACTAAAATATTGCTGGAAAGTGGTTGAAATTATTCTTTATTATTCGAATCTCCGAAGTTTTGGTCCCTTTAGGATCGAATTAGAGAGAGTCAACTGTACTATCAAATATTACGTAAAGTAAGGCAGTACAAAGAAAATTCCAAAAAATGTATGGAATGAATTTTTCATACCAATCCTTCAGTCAGATAGGTCATTCCTTCATGTGTCAAACCATTATTCCAAAGGATAAGTGAACATAGGCCACCGTGATTTTGTTCCGATTGATCTGATAGTCCATTGCAAACATGAGCTAAACCAACATCCTTAAAAAGATAGTAGATTTTATAATAGATTGTTCAAATTTGTATTGTAACTCTGGAAGAGTTTCTTTTGAGGCTAATTTGAGCCTATTGTGGTGATACTTTTGCTATTTGTATCAAAACAATCAGATACAAGAAATATCTGTCCATTGTCTGTGAACTGGTCTAATTTTAAACAAGGAGGGTTAGTAAACAACGAGGATTAGACAACTCACTTTAATTTGATTATTTCGCAAATCAAGTAGTTGAAGTGTAGTGTTATACGTCAACATTGCACCAATTGGTGATCCATCACTGGACGATAAATCGTTATCCCCAAGGTATAATTCCTCCAAAATCTTGTTGTATTTCATAGCGGTGGCTGAAAAAAAAATTTATAAATTTGCTATTATAGTAAAAGTGTATTATTAATAAATATGTTGTAAAACAGGGCTGTCACAATTCATTTTTTAATAAAAGTAAGAATATTTTCTAAGAGAAAAGGACAAAGGTTTCTAGACCACTAAAACATTATTGAGGAGATTTGAAAAGAGTTACTAGGAGACTTCAATCATCGTAAACTAGTGTAACCTGCCAGTCGAGGGTAGTCTGTTAAAAAAACGTGTCCAAATACTCATTGTTTGGCTTGAACGAGGAAAAGGAATATCAAACATACTTAGAATCAGCATTGGCCTTCCTGAGAGGAAAACACCTTCCAAATGTAGGATTTTGAGTGGAGGGTCAGCTTTCAGACATCTTCCAAAAGTAGGCATCGTCATATCTGTCAAAAGGGTTCTTCTTGCATCCAAATAAGTAAGACAAGGAGTTTTACGAAGCATTCTACATAGTGCTTGCCACCCCCTCATTCCAATTTTTGGATTACAAGCTATATTTAATTTGCATGTTGAATGATAAAATTCTATCATTTCTAGCAGAGCAGTTGCACCCTACAAAAGAAAAAGAATGCAAAAAATCATCATAAACAAAATACATCATAGTAAAGTGAGCGAAAATTTCAAATTTTGGGATTTTTCAAATGGACATCTAGAACTTGTCAAAAATCTGATTTTAATTAATTTGGACTTATTTAGAGTACATTCCATTGACCATTTTATTTCACTGGTTCATTGTGCTTCCAAATAAAATCAAGACCGCACCTTTTAATTTAGTCCTTCAAATACTGAACTCTCAAAAAGTTTACAAAGGTCAAATCCTATCAAAAAAATACAAGCGAAAAATTCCCAAAATAATGAATAACAAAAAACTAATTCAAATTACATCTTCTTCAAGACTACAATTTTCCAAATCCAGATTCTCAAATTGTATACGTCTGAAGATTGATTCCAAAGCTTCACATGAACGGTTATCCATTCTTGAACCTATCGTAAACAACAAATTATTCAAATTCAAATTTCAAGTGTGTAACATAAAAGTAAGCTACAATTTACACTGAAAGAAGATTTTCTTCTTATAAAATGACTTTCAAACTGTGTTCCTAAAGAAATGCACGATTGAAATACCTTTAGATGCAGTGTAATACAACTAATATTCCTAGACACATATTTTACAGATTACGGCAAGGTAAAGTGTAGCAAGTGAAGAGATTTCTTACTATCATAATCACAACATGAAAAAGTATTTACCTCTAAGTACCAATGTACTTGCTCTAATTGAAAGGTCTGTAATATCCTAAAAATTAAATTTAACTCTAAGTAGATTATAAGAATTAAACGACACAGGAAAAAACAAAAGTGGAAGAAATTTGATAGGCATAAAATAGCAAAAAATACAAAAATAGCAAAATCAAGGTTATTACCTTTTAAAGGGAACTAATTCTGGGAAAAACGAATTTTAGCAAACAGAAAAAATCCTGAATATTTTATAAAGTTTACAAGGAATCAATTTTGGTGAGGCAGCAGCTTTTAAATTTTGGTAAGATATTATTGTGTAGAATGGCAGGGTAAACCATGATATTAGGATGAGTAACAGCCATTAAAAAAGTCTTTCTCACATCACCACCATCAGCACTAACTCCAGTATGGAGTAACTGCTTTCAGTGTAGTAACAAAAACTTGGGACTATTTCAGAAAATCGTGAAAAAGTGCTGAACTTAAAATATTGAAATCATAAGGAAAAATTAGTTTTCCACATAATAAGGTATCTTAAAAGCAAGTTTTTACAGTAATAGATCAAGCAAATGTGAAGTGGTATCATATTATAACTGCAGTAAAAAAAAGAGCATCAAGTGATTTTTTACCTGAATCTGCTTTATTACTTTTTCGTTTGCCTTGGTTTTTTGCTTCTGACATGAGTTCTTATAGAATGAAATCACTTCACCTTTTGAAGGAGTTTGTACTAAAGAAAAAGGAATTTTAAATGGCAAGTTAAGTTAACACAGAGAAATTTTCAGTTGATGTATATTAAACAAGAAAATAAAATACCTTATTGGAACTAATTTTCGCGGGTTTTAATTTTAGCGTTTTTCGCGGTTTTTCGTCAAAATCGCGAAAATTTGATCCCGCGAAACATTTTGAGAGTTGAAAACTGCGAAAATTAAAACCCGCGAAATGCAATTTTCCGGATTTTTTTTTTCGACCGCGAAAATTAGTTCCCGCGAAAATTAGTTCCAATAAGGTAAGCGTAAGGCGAGGCCGATTTAATTTGTTGTTTTACGGGCCAAGCTACCCAAAAAAGAGGGTCGGTCGGTCGGCCAAAAAAATAAAAATAAAAGTAGAATTCACCTATAAAAACTACTACATCTTGACAAAAATGTGAAATAGAACAGAATAGAAAATAAAAAAACACAAAAAGCTGGATAAAATAAAAAATTGATTATAAAATACTCGATCCTTAGAAAACTACCAAAATCTTGAAAATTTGGCAGTTTGCAAAGCAATGAAAACAAAAATGTACTACCAAAATCAATTTTATTTTCATTTCGATTTTTGGAATTTCAGGGTCGGTCGGGCCAGTAAAACAACTGATCAAATTGGTCTCGCCTAACATAGTAACTATAAATATGAAAAGAAACTCCGGAAACTGATAGGTGGGAATCATAAATTAGAAGGAATCAGGTAACAAGGTTAGACCAATTTAGAATAAAATTTCCTAAAACACTCAACTAGAGGGCTAGCAATCACAAATATTTTTTTTTTCGTCACAGGACCTTTTGTAGGACATGATACAAACCAAGTGTCTGCACGCCAAGCTAAAAAGTCCATACACAATCATTAGCCTATTTAACATTCTCAGACTTTGTAACCTAACGATTTCATGTATACTTTTAGGCTTGACGCACAGACGCTCTTTTTATTTTTAAGAAAGACGGTAAAATATAAAATTAAATGCATGAAAATTGGTTTACTATATGGTTATTATGTCAATAATTTTTGGAGTCATGTATTGTTTTAGCCCCTAAATTATGAGGTCAAAATAATATCACATCCTACTAAAGGCTTTCCACAATAATCAAATAGATATGGTAAAATCAAAATGTTGTGTTGAATAATTAAAAGAATCCAACTCCAACATCAAAACAATGACAAGAAAATATTTAGTACTCCATTTTAGAAATTATATCATCTAGTCATTATAAATAAGTCTATTATTGTTTTAAGGCTGGAGTTTTTAATTATTCAAAATGACATCATGATTACGACAAAGTGATTTTTTATGCAATAGTTGTTTATGCCATCCCGTTCTCCTAAACGACTAATGGGAAAAGGTCTATTTGTGAAAGATCTTTAGGCAAACTGTCTATTGAATTACAAATCACTACAGTTTTTAAATTACTTGCCCTTATCCAGTAAAAACGGAGTAAATTATTTTGTCTCTTAGTTACAGATATGTTGTAAAAGACAAATCAATTAGCTGATGTCGCCAATAAAAATATTATGCTGAAGCTATTAGTAGTAGATAGTTATTCAATACTATAAGTTAGTCTAATATTGACACCCCTCTTCTAATTCTGACACCAATCTTTTGATCTGGCATTAATAATAATAGGAAGATGGAATCCCTGGTTGAAACCTTCTTTTTTTGCTTTGTTGTCAGAGGCAAAAACATCTTTTTCAATCAGTGATTCAGACTTTCCTATTATTTTTTTCTGTCTCTGAAAACAATATTGGAATTAGATGAGGGATGTCAACATTAGACCAACTTACGGTGACAACAATGATGGCCTAAATGACTATGCTTGGCATTGATGCTTTAGATGATCAATTCTTTCAAAGACTTATTTTTTTTCCACGCTAAAAAGACATATTGTGCTGTGACTTTCAGTTGCGTTACTGTAGCAATACAAAGACCTTGCTGTATATCTTAGTACAATAAGTCATAACATCATTATAACATATTTTCAACATTCAATTCAAGTACATAAACTTCCAGGGGAGCCTCAACAATGAAAAATTCCCCTAAGCAAATTTTTATTATTTTTAAAAGGGAAAAGCATCCTTAAATCTACAAACTCATTGTTTCTTGAGAAAGCAACTCATTAAAAGACGTTGGAATGGGACCAATGTCTAAGGATTACAGCGTTAATTACAAATTAATTTTTATTATTTATTATGAAGCTAGACCACTTTTAATGTTTTCATTTTATTATTTATGTTACATTGGCGAGAATAACTTTATAATAAGTTTATGCTAATTAAAGAATAGGAATAGGAACAGATAGGAATAGAAATAGAAATAGAAACAGAAACAGCGTAAAGACCCGGTCTATCAGAACAAACTATACCGTGAGTGGTTCTAAATCCGACAGCCCTGCCTAAATCCGACCCCCAAATAATTGCCATGAAAAAAATTCTATGTTTACAAACATTCCCTCTCCAAGTTGAACAATAAACTATTGCAAGAACTCTTGAAACAAAACATCAAACAAGATGACTATAATGTCAAGATACCAATTAATGTGATCAAAAAAGTGTGAGTTGTAAAAATAATTACCTCTTTTATCTGAATCCGTTGCTTGTGTTTACAGGTGTTTAAAACATTATTTTGTATAAGAAGCACTTATTGTTATTTGGTTCAATTGGTTCAGTGTATCAAATCTCTCAGTTTAGTTGACACTTTGGTATCTTCATATCATTGTGTCACAGCCAAACATTTGTTTTTATTTTAGTTTGTATCTTTGAAAGACCCCATCGGATTTAGGCAGGGCTGTCGGATTTAGGACCACTCCCGGTAGTTGTTTTGGAGAATGCGACAGCCTTTTGAATAACTAATTATTCCACCTGACTCCACAACAATTATCTAGAGATAAGACAATTTATCACATTTTTATTGGATGAGGGAAAGTAATGTATGTGAAGTAATTTAATAATTCAATAGGCGGTCACATTCTCCAAAACAAATGAAATATCCTCTACTCTTGGTCTACCCATTGATTCAAATATTTTCATCTGACTGCTTTTGCTTCATGTTTGGGAACCTAGAATTTTACTTATCTTTCATAATTTTTTAGCTTCAAAATATTTTATTGACCCACTGATTTGTTTTTGATTTGTAGTAATATAAAATTGACGAGAATTAAAGATATTTGTGTGATTGCTACTCTAGCTAAATTTACCATTTCTCCATGGATCAACTGGATCAATGAACTCTTTAACATAATTATCGTATCCAGGGAAATTTACATTCCGTTTTGCTTCTGATTGATGTGGCGATTCCTGAGGTGGCTTAGCCTTTTTGAGGCAAGAAGTTAGATCTTTACTATGAAAGTATCTTGTTTTTGAAGGAGATTGGTTTCCTGAATTTGATGAAAGCCTCCTTTTGGAAGAATTTTCCTTTGTTGAGTTATTAATATGTGATTCATTGGAATAATGATCTTCATGAAATATGGTTTCTTCTTCATTTCTTTTGTTCTCATCATTAGGGGAATCTTTTATTGAATCAATTAACCCATTTACTCTTTCTTCTTTCAGTTCTGAATTCGATAAAGGCTCAAGGATTTTCTCAGTAGTTTCTTCATTGTTTTCATTTGTTTCATTTTTCACACTCAAAGTATTTTCAGTAATGTCTTCAGAGCTTGAGTCCAGAGACTGGGATGCTTTGATTTGTTGAAGAATATCATCATTATTAACAGTTAAAGGTGAAGGGCACATCAGAGAGTCATCATGCTTCAATGCTAGGTCCCTTTTTAAGCTGTTTGGTGATGAATTTGGCGAATTACTGAGGGATGGAGGTCGATCTAATGTCAGTTCTTTTCTTCCAACGTCAAGTTCACTTTCACCGTTTGCCATTTATAGTAGAATTTTACCATGAGAGAAAAACATCTGTTTCAAAAGATAACGAACCGACTGAAGAATTTTCAGATAGCCATCAGTAGTCAAAGTCACTGAATTCTTGATTTTTCAAGTTAAACCCATAAAATTGTAATCTTTCTCTTCTATTCATCATCTTCAGTTTCCTCACCGTCGTTTTGTTTGGTTCTGGCGGCTATGATCTAAATTACGCTCGCGTCTCGGCTATCATGTTGTTTTTCTTTTCTTGACAGTACACGCAGGCCTGGTACCGAATGCTGTCAGTTAGCTCTCAGTTGTAGAGGAATTTTTAAATTTTCTAAAAAGGAGATACTTTATAATGATTTATTGTCATAAATCTTCAATAAAATATCTGATTGAGATCTAAAAATTGAAATAACGAATAAAAAATTGATGATGTCACTAAAAGTCTTCATCAATCTTCTTAAAAACCTCTGCGGGTAAGAGCTCAAAATCACTTTCGTTTTCTAAATTCCAATAATTTACCCAAAACATTGAAGAACGAAAGTGGTGCCATTTTCTTGTTGCGGCAGCTTCCAGCAAACCAGCAAAAAGCAAAAAGTGCAAGTGGGGTTGGTATAAGCAAATTTTTTATATTTTATAGGAAGTTTCTAAAGGCTTGGGGACACGAGAAGTTTTTTTTCGCGTTGGTGCAAGGCAACATGCTCTATTCCAGTAACACAAGAAAAAAGTGTGTTTTCCCATGGTTTCCTTTTTTTTTGGTTTCATGGGATAAAAAGTGAGGAAAATACCCAAAAGACAGGCTGATTTTGTCCCTCAAAAGTCAGATTTCACTTTTATTATTATTGGTAGAAAGAAAAATGAAGTGGAGACACGTCGAGAAAGCTTTTCAGGTTGGTGGGATGGAGCATGTTGCATTACACCAACGCGAAAAAACTTCTCGTGCCCAAGCCTTAAAGGTTATTCATTCATCTTTCTAGCACAACATCAGAAAGATTTAATGTTTTTTTTACAAGAATAGTGTACTTTGGCTGAGCTGAAATCTCACGCTGATATTCTTATAGAAGTTATTTTTATAAAAAAAAGCGTGTAATTTCATTCTCGCAAAAAAATGAATGTTGCCTTTGATTTGAAAAATTCCGAAACTATGCAAAATTTTGAGGATTTTTTTTCAAACCATCCTACCATTGTTTTATACAAGTTTCCCATTTCTACACTAAGATTCCTTTCCACTGTATTACTAGCAGAAAAAGAACAGGACTTCGGGTAGTTGAAAAATGAGCTTCGGAAGGTTAGGCAGTTTTGTGAGTAAACACAAGATTTTCCGTACCATTAGAAACAAACCCTTTCCAATCTAATGGCGGTTATCCCGTGAAAAATAGTGGAAAGATTCTGGAAAAGTGACAAAAATCTTAGTGTGGAAACTTATAAGAAATAACAGTACTCTTTAGGTGCCTTTATAAATGCCCCCTGCTTGTTAATTTTTCAATCTTTTTCCTACCCCCTGGACCTTATTTTGACCCAACATTTATTAATTTTTGAAGAGTCCCTTACAGTATTTTGCTCAACTACCTTACTTTAGGGGTATTAGAAGTATGATTTCCAACCTTTTTGGATGACCATCAATAATATGTTCCATTTGATTCATAAAACATCTTCAAATTCAGTCATTCAGTTGACCGGTACTGTCAATTGGGGTTACTTTCATAAGTGAGAGGTAACTTTCACCCGTTGCAGATCACAATATTTTCTGGTCCTCAATTTATAAAATTCAATAAAATTCACGACATAATTTGTGATTTGTTTGATTTCATTTGTTAAAGATTGTCTACAAAAGTAAGAAATGAGCAAAACAATAACCATAAATGAAAAACTTGAGAAAGCTGGAGAAGAGAAAGAATTAGGAAATGGCTTTTTCAAAGAGGGGAATCTTCGTAAAGCTATCAAAAAATACCATATCGCGTTGATGTATATCAAGGATTTGGAGAAACCAAGCCCATTTGATAAATTGGCTGGAATTGAGCCGAAAAAGGTCACAGATAGTGAACTTCATGGAATTAAATCATTAAGAAGTGTTTGTTATAATAATCTGTCAGGTAATATATAAAAAATATTTATTGTGAATTCAAGTTTGTAAATTTGTAATAGTTATCGGACAGTTGCGAGTACAATATGAGAAATATTTTACGAGTTCCGAGATTTTTCCGTACAATATTTTCCGAGCCTTTAGGCGAGGAAAATATACGGAAAATCCGGAACGAGTGAAATATTTCCATATTGTACGAGCAAATGTCTGATAACTGGTTTATCGGTGACCCAAAAAATGCACTTTTTGTGTTGGAAGATACTTTTGTAGCAAAGTGACGTTAGATTGCTTCTACCGCTACAATGCAACAACATCTTTTCGTCAATTTATATTTTTACATGTAAAATACAAGATATATTGTACTCTTTTTAACCAATCAGATTGCAGATATTTTTTGGATCGCCAATAAAATGCTATACTGTAGAAGGAAGTGAGATTACATCTTGTTTGTCACCAACAAAATTTTAAAATATGTTGATCTGCAGAATTTTTAAGCTTATTAACCCTTTAAGTGCCACAGTCATTTTTTTCTAATTTTTTTAAAGAAAATCGCTAGTTCAAACTTTAAAGGCTTATATCTCCGGATCTAGAAGGAGTTAGAAGCCCGTTTTTATAGTCTGTTGGATAGCTTAGAGTCTACTCTTTCTTTTAGGCGCCTTTGGCGCCGCCCGATTTAAGAAGGGCGGGCTGGGCGGCGGCTGCACAGACCTGACTGAATGATAGAAAGGTGCCGAGTGGTAAAACTTTAAACTAATTCGCTGGAGGACAGAATCAAGTTAATCAGGGCCAAATTTGGAGGTTCTAGGATCACTCGTTGACCAAAAATGGTCAAAAAACGGTCAAAATCTTAAAAAAGTGGATTTTTGTCAAATTTTTGCATTTTTTTGACTTTTTAGCTTAAAATCTTGCTGAAAAGACTCACTTTTGATTTTTTTTTGCTTGGCCATGAAGCCCAATGCAATCCGATTCCTACAAGTTAGACCAAAAATGACTTTCTAACTCAAACTGGGCCCTCCTACATAGCCAATGTCTGATATATACGACATTGGCACTTAAAGGGTTAAGCTTGGGAAAAGTCTTTCAACTGTCTACTACACTGAAATTACCTTTAAGAATTGAGGAATAATAGATTGAAAAATGGGCAATCAATCGTAGTAAAATACGGTATTTTTCTGACCAAAAAAGTATAATTCATGTATTTCAAATTGTTCCAGCTATACTCGGTACCGTTTTCTGCAAGGAAAATTGCATATTCCCTTTATATTTTACTAAACATACTTATTATATTAGGATACTGATAGACACAATAGGTGTCAGAAATTCATCTAACCTCACCAGAGGTTCTGATTTAGGTTTATTTTATTTAGAAATTTGTTATATTAGATATAAGTGGTCTTTATTTTAGACTGTTCTTTTTTCAGCATGTCTTTTAAAATCTGAAGAATACCAGAAAGTCATTGAATACACTACCAAGGTTTGCCAACTATGTTTATCTCTTTATACATTCACCTTGTCATTTGACACCTCTCCCTCCAATCGTTTTTGACCGACTAAAACTTGGAACGACTAAATGACATTGAACACTCTCTTGTCAGTGAATGGCTTAGAGCGATGTTATACTATGGAAATTATAATGGAAAAAGTAAATTTAGGACCCTGTCTGATATCTTCAGAACCTAAAAAGGGATCCTGGCCAATGGCACGTCCCCCGGACCCTTTTTTGCCTAAGTGCCCCCGTGGAATTATATAATCTATTTGCGATATGGAAAGGAACCTAAGGGAAATAACTTTGTTCCTGCTGCTTGAAGATAGATGCCTAAAAAATAAAAAGCCTATAAGCCATATGGCTGCGATTTCGCTATTCAATTTTTTTGAATTATTGTTATTCGAATTTCGTCTTCTGTGCTTTAGGCTTTGGAGTATGACCAAAGTAACATCAAATCGCTTTATCGACGTGGTCAAGCTCATTTCCATACTAAAGATTTCGATAAATCAGAAAAAGACTTTCTACACATCAAATCGATAGACCCAAAAGGTATATAATTGTCCTGTTGGATATGGTTGATGATTTTGTGCAATAAACTCTCACCACGATAACGTCAGTTTACCTTCGAAAGGTTATTGTTTTGTTACATATATACCTTTTGTTTAACAAACATTATCGTGGGGAGAAGTTTTTATTCCTACCAATTTTAAATTCAACCCTCTCAGGTTATTATCAGGCAATAATCGTTTTCCTGTTTGTAAAATCTGCAAACTTCTTTAACCTCTCGGGATTTATTGATACCACAGTCTCATTTGCTTTTTTAAAAACGATTTTTGTTTAGCGTTGATTTTTATTTTGTTTCAGAGACATGTTACAATCCGTTTATGAAAAAGATTGAAGCGAATAAGAAAGTGAGAACGGTCAACGAGAAAGAAATGTATCGAAAAATGATGGATGGTTGATGCAAAATCATGACTCAGCTTTTAAAGATGGTGGAGTTTTTGGGCGGTTGTTGAATAGGCAGGGTTCATCGAATTGATTCACTGTCGTTAATATCGGGATATTTTACCGCAGTACAGCTCTTTTTCATTTGACAAATTTGAGAGACGTTTATTCAACCTTTCAAGAGATTGTTCGGATTTTTTAAAACTTGTTTCTGATGAGTAATTAAATTAGTGTTGTTCATTTTGAAACTTTCACAATAAGGAATATTTTTTACTTTCGTAAGCTGGAACACTACGGCTCAGTTAGTAAGACTCCTGCATCATTGACCCGGTCAGATCCACCCCGGTGGATACTCTAGTGAATGGAATTGCCTAATTTCAAGCCCCACTGGGATAATAATTGAACCCGGTCAAAATTTATTGAAACTTTCCACCCTATGGGGCAGGATTTTGAAATGTATGGTCATACCCAGGTCATTACTTTCATGCAGCAGTTCAACCCGGTCAAAAATTCCAGATGTTTTGCGGGAAGCGGCCTTTCAAAGTAAAAGTCTCTCTTAGTTTTTTATCGGCTATAATATAATTTTCACCTGCGGCGCTTACCCTAATGTTGTTCAATTGAGAAATATCATAGGTGTCCTTATGCTGGTGGAAATCGAAGTGAAAACGGAGAGATTTTCAGACCTCAAAATTAAACACAATTTTGTTATTTTCATCTGTTCATACTTATCCGATGGGTTTTAAAACGCCAACGAGTCATTGAGACAGGATTATTTAATAATCCTTGGGTCTCCGCCTTCTGTATCTTGTATATATCAATGCCTTTGTTTAGATCATTTAAAGGACAAGAACGTTCACTGTATTTACTGGTTTATTTAGTTTTTCCCGTTATTTTGTAACAAGTTTATTTTTCCATACAATTTTTATTCAAAAAAAGAAAATTATATTTGTTTACTAGCTTTAAGCATTAACTTGTGCTGAGTTCAGTGCTGACTTAGCAAACCCCTTCAAACAATTTGTCGTTGTTCACTCTGTACCAATTATCATGTTTCAATTTGGGGGAAGTAACTGTTCGCTTTGTTTTGTACTCAGAGATCCTCAAAAGATTCTTGTGCAAAGCGCAGCTGAGCCATTTAGTACGACCCCTCACTCTGTGCATTTGGAGTGGTGAGTTGTTTTGTGGACCAAAGACTTTGGGGGATTTTTCGGATTCCAGGGGGGAAGGGTTATTCTTTTCAAGAGAGACTGTTGTTGCTTCGTAGTTAAAATTTTCTCATTAAAAAAATGTGGGGTCTATTTAATGGTAGTACCATGGTTGCAGGATGTAAGGTAAATTTGTTTAGAGCTCATTTTTGTGTTGAGATTGTGACTTGTGCAAGGCTGCAAGGAAGCACATTATGAATATGAAGTCAAATAGTTTATCTGTTTGTCCGAAAGTAACTAAAAATTGTATGCAGGATACCTTATCGGGGAAAAATATTCGTCACTTGCTGGTAGTTGGTAAACGGATTAAGGTCGGGGAAAATTTACGTCGGGGAAAAATATTCGTCACTTTGGCCAAAATTTCGTGATTTTCCCCCCAAAAAAAGCCCGCGCGGCAATTGGCGGCTGTAGCCGCCAATCGCCTAGGCTTCTGCTCATCCTCTTATCTGGCACCCGATGTAGAAATTTTCTTCCGACACGCTAAAGCTCTGAAGGTCGGGAAAATTTTCAACATCTGGAAGAAATACATTACGGAATTTCGCCTGACCGCGTAATTTTTTAGAAAAATGGGCCCGAGTGCAATTTGGACAGGGAAGGTGTCATGGCCGACAAAATTTGGGTCAGAAAAAACTTCAAAAGGTTTCACGAAATAAATTCAAATACAAAACTTTTTGGAGAAGGAATCATGCAAAATATTATCATTCTTTTCACAAGGAGGGCATGTAGAAATACTCAAATAAGTATTTTTCCTTCTTTAAACTGATCAAAGAAGCAAAAACAAAATAGAAATAACATTGTACACAAAAAAAGCCTGAAAGAAGAGAAAAGTCATAATCAGCATCTATAATAACACTAAAAGAAAAACTAAAGCTATAGAAAATGAATACTAACCCTCAATGAACACTTTTGTGAAGTTTAATAAAGATTTTATCCAAAAAACTTCAGTTCTGGAACACTGAAGTCGGTTTGTCGGTTGTCGGCCGGTGGACAACAGTTATATTTGGAGGACGGTCTAAGATAGATAACAACATGAAAGTTACTGATAAAAGCCTAAGCCCATAGGAACATACCTGCTTTAGTTTCTTTGGTCTTTGAATGGTATAAAATTTGAGAAAGTGCAGATAAAATCAGCCATCAAAACAAACAAAAACAAAAGTTATGATTATCAACTTTTCTGTGGTAGAAACACATTTTTTGGGTTGGTGCACATACAGAAATTACACTGGATACTAAAACTAATATTCAGGGAGTGATAAGTACAGTTAAACTACAAAAAATCCATCAAAAGAAACCAAAAACAACCATAACAGCACACATTTTTTGAAAATTACATCAGCCATGTTGTTTGTAATTTTTGCCGACATACTCATGACGTGGTAACTAACGACAGTGATTTGACGGTCTTTGTGAGGCGCCAGATCTCAAAAAAACAATTTTTGAGCGTTCAGCACGGCCCCGAAAATGAGGGCTAAACTTATGTCGGCACATCAATGGATGACTACTATTTCTCTCCGATGGTATATTGACCCGCTCCTTTAGAGCTTTAGCGTGGGCGGCCGCCAATACGCCATCGGAATATCAGATAACTCATCCTCTAGCGAAAAAGTTTCTTATAGGAAGTATAGGTCTGCGATTCAGACTACCAATTACCGCGCGGGCTTTTTTTGTCCGTTTTACCGCCCTAAAAGTTTAGGGGGGGGGGGGTACACGTTTTTTTTTTTTTTAAGAAACACACTTTTAAGAAACATGAGGCTCAGAATGCCTAAAAACTAAGAAACATCTAAGAAACATGCTGAGGCTGAGAATGAGAAAATAACATTTTCAATTCGGTTTTTCTTAAGAACCTTCCAATCCAGTCTTACATGAGGCTGATTATGTCAAAAAGTTTAGAAACATGTAAGAAACATTTAAGGCTCAAAAGGCCGATTTCTTAAGAAACATTGAGGCTGCTTGGTAAAACTATAGTTTCTTAAAAAAAAACAACGTGTAATTAACTAAAGTCTGTCCAAATATAATTGGCAGTGGAAACAAGAATGCCTGTAACTTTTGATAGTCAAATATAATTATGGAAATTTTTTTTGCTTGTTTTAGAGAATCAAAAGCGCTATATTTGAATGTATTTTTGGTTGAAAAATTCGCGATTCTTAGCGGTTAAATTTGCGATTGCAAAAATTGAGCTTTTTTTCTACTTATGCTATAACTTTCATTTTTACACCAGTGGTAGTTCAACCTTAGATTAAGAAGTTTGTTAAATTTCAAGGCAAACAGAAAAGTCCTTCGGAAGATATGGGACCCAAAATACCCCTTGGTAGCACTTTTCTGTGAAATATCAAGTCTCCAACTTATTACTAAAAACGGGGGTAGTGATATAATTGATATAACAGTTTTTCGATCATAACACATTTTACGATCTTTTTAGATGACCTCATAGCCAAACTGTGTTTAGTGTTTTGGGAATTAGCAAAGTTCTTTAATGACTTAAAAATAACAAAGGCAAATATAAGTTCATGCTTTATCTTTTCAATAAAAAACAACTATACTGTGATTTCACTTCGTTTCGAAATAGTCAATGATACCAATAATACCAATGCACCGACACTTAACATTTTCCGACTTTTAATTGCACTGTTCAAAAAGGATAACATAACCCCCGTTTTTAGTAATAAGTCGGAGATTTGATATTTTACAGAAAAGTGCTACCAAGGGGTATTTTGGGTCCCATATCTTCCGAAGGACTTTTCTGTTTGCCTTGAAATTTAACAAACTTCTTAATCTAAGGTTGAACTAACACTGGTGTAAAAATGAAAGTTATAGCATAAGTAGAAAAAAGCTCAATTTTTGCAATCGCAAATTTAACCGCTAAGAATCGCGAATTTTTCAACCAAAAATACATTCAAATATAGCGCTTTTGGTTCTCTAAAACAAGCAAAAAAAATTTCCATAATTATATTTGACTATCAAAAGTTACAGGCATTCTTGTTTCCACTGCCAATTATATTTGGACAGACTTTAGGGTTCCTTATTCATTTTTTCATCGATGATTTCTCAAAAGTCTTGCCTTTGCGGGAAGCCTGAGATGAATTCTTAACCATAGTGGGACTGACGGCTTTTAACAGTGGCCTTTTTTAGCTGAAATTCTGTATATTTGAATGTCTGAGGTCTTAATGTTTTATTCGAACCATTCAGTTTATGGAGAAAGTGAAAACCAATAAACGGTACATATTTTTTTTAAACACCCAGGTTGCTAAGGCTCATGTCATATCCTGAAATCAGCCAAATAAGTTTCTACTTTCCCTCGTGAAGAAAATAAAGTGTAAGGATGGAAATTTCAGTATATCCATGAAAAGCCAAAATGTTTTGCCCAATAATTCAAACTTTTATGCTCTAAAAGAGTTGAAAATTTGAAGAAAATGCCCATAGGCGGTTTTAGACCCTGTCGAACTTATCAGATGAAAGATTTGTAATTGAAATTTCATTGTTTTTTTAACGAGCGTTGCACTTGATCGCACGCATGTTTCCGACGTACTTGCTCTATTGTCTTAAATCCGCCAGTGAATGCACTGCAAAGGGCTTTATCTTTACCGAATTTTTGCTGCAAAGTAAGGGTGCGATTTTTAAAGCCATTTTTTCTTCACACATACCGTCAGTTGCTAAATCCAGTTTCCCTGGGCCCTCATTTTATTAGACACATTTTTAACAAAATTCATCAAATCACAACGCAATATCATTTTATTCTCCCCTGCTTATCCCGCACTCTGAGCAATAAAGGATTAAAGAAGAAATCTATACTATTGGAACGCAAAAGGGTATAAAACAAATGTTCACACAAATATTTATGTAAATATTAATGTAAATTCAATACAATTTATTTCTACCTAATATCTTTATTAATATTTCCCGCTTTATGGGGAAATGTTTTTAAAATCGGCTTTTTAGGGAGGTTCGATGTAAACTTTTGAAAGCGGTCGCGCGATCTGAAAGCGTGTGATAATAGAATGAATAAGTGTCAGTAGCTAGTCTTTCCAAAGCTTTGGCGTATGCTATTTTATTACTATTGAGATAAAAACAATATTAAGGATATGGAAAACTGTGGAAGTTTATCTCCCTAGTATTCTTGAAGTGAGAGACATTAGTGTACATTAGTGTACCTACTGGGGAATCAAAGCAGTTCACCCTCAGTCTAAGGGGTTCGCCAAGGCAAGGAGCCATCCTATCACCTTACATGTACAACATCTACACCCAAGAACTTATTTCGAACATCAAAGCCCTACAGATTGGCACCTCACTACCAAATGGTCTTCAGACATGTATTATAGTTTACGCTGACGACATTTTACTACTTCCCTGGTAAACTAACTCGGGTAATACTAGGGTAAAACTCAAGTAATTGACGTGAGGTATACCCGAAAATCCCGATGAGCAATTTACTCGAGTATTTCGGGTGGAAAAATTCCAAAAATAGAAACCCGTCTTACCCGGGTAACTAGGGTTCTCTGGTTTACCTGATTTACCCATTTGCTCACGTCAGCCTCTTTACAGTTCAAACTCGGGTAAATCAGGTTTAAATATCAGTGGTTTTTGCGAAACATACTCGAAATTGTTTTGTTAAAATACCGCAAGAAAAAAGAGGAAGCATCACATTTTGCATTACTTTACTTGATATATTTTCAGATCACATAAGAATTCGCAAATACAGTTTAACAGCATAAGAGTAATCTAGCTTCGAAATACACGATTTACAAACATAGACTGTCAACGATCCTTTAGGGGAAAAATAATTTGTTGACTGGCTCTTTTATCAACTTAATGTAACGTCTGTTCCAACTAATTCAGAAAAGGCATTTTCTGGATTTTGAACATAGAAACGATGGAAAGATGTCATAATAAAAGTAAAAATTCGTCCAAAAGATAATTTTGAGTGGATTAATAAGGCAAGTCTTAGTGATACTGTTAAGTTAAATGGCTAAAAATAATTGCAACGAACCTAGCGAACTCAAATCAATCTGTTCAAAATTATGTTTCCAACGCGATATTACTTTAAAATATAATAATACTTATGTTTAAAAATGTGACTTGGAAGTGACACAAGTCAGCGAAAATGAGAATCTCTTATGAAAATCGATTTCCTTAAAGCAGTGTCAAGAAAGGTTATCCTTCAAAATTTTTGATAAAATTAATATAGTATAAAATGAAAGTAAATTGATATAAATTCTAAGTTGGTTTAGAAATTGATAAATTGTAAATACTTTGTCCACTTTAACACATTTCATAGAATAAAAAAATTACTTTTACATGATTGGGCTCTTCCAGAAAAAAACATTCATGGGGGTGGAGGATATATTGTCCAGGGGTATTGAAAAAACCCTGAAAAACTGCCATGTCCATGGGGTGAATCTGCGATGTCCAGGGGTAAATATTTGTGTCCAGGGGGTCAATTTGATGTTTGTACAGGGGTAAAACACGTGTCCAGGGGGTGAAAAATCGAAATGTCCAGGGGTAGATCACAGAAAAAATAATATATCCTCCACCCCCCATGAACGATTTTTTTCTGGAAAAGCCCATTGTTCTTTAATTGATTTTTGATACAATGTCCCACTGAATGTATAAGAGGTTCCAGTTCAAAAGCAGATTACAGTTGCACTCATTTGACATGACCAGGAATAGCAACTGTTTGGAACACATTATACAAGAAGTTGTCACCATCTAATATAGACACGGGGAACGTGTTTGAGACTGAAGATCCATATTGCAAAAGAAATGTGAAAACAACATCGCAAATTTGAGTTGAGTTAACCGAATTTGTCGCTGTCACGAAACTCCATTGACTTTCTTTACCTTAAAAATTAAAACAAATAATGATAGGGTAGGGCGTCAACAGTCATTTTTGAGGCAAAGTCAGAAAATTCAAGATGTAGTGTTTTTTTATGAAAATTTAATCTATTGTGAGGCATTCTGCGCAATTTTTAAGGTCAGAAGTTCAAAATTGGCCGAACCCCCCTGGGGGTACTGATTCGCACTACAGGCAAAAATTGGAAAAAATGGTATTTTCTGGCCTTTTCAGACCTGTAAATATGTCAAAACTATTGCAAATCTTATTTTTTTCACTTGCTCTACTAAATTTTATGAAGAAACAACAAAATAATCATATTCGATTCAAAATTGTGCCCATTGGAGCCCTAAACGAGCCGTTTTAAGCCAATTTTGGGTAGCAAAATGCTTTTTAAGGCCAATTTTGCAAGCTCATAAACTTTAAACTGATTGATTCACATATCTGAAATTTTCAGAGATGGAAGCCTTCAATAAAGTCTTTAAGCAAAATGATTTTCAAGTTTTTCACCTTTTTCAAAAAATCATAATGGCGTCTTTAAAAATCGCTTTTTAGCAAAAAAAAATCATATTTCTCAAAAAATAGCATTTTTTTTAAGGCAAGCTTCTACAAACTGAGTTTAAATGCTGACTAAAACTTTTTTTGCAGTGATAGTATACTTGAGATACTCCAGGGAAATCAAAATCATTTGGGTCTGGGGATGCGTCTATGTCCTCCATTATGGAAATAAAATTCCTGCTGAAAGCCATTTTTCAGGCCAAAAACCCAAATTTGGACTGAAAAAATCTCTAAAATGTCAATAGACATGGGTCCAAATTTTCTTGCAGTGATAGTATTCTGGAAATACTACAGGAAAATCAAAGTCATCTGGGCTTGGGAT